>NW_028279821.1:0-67134 GCF_059751315.1 Micrasema longulum
CTTGTAGTTCGGCATCAGGGGTTTGTACACTCTGTCGTCCCTCAGAAACAAGTGTGTGGCTCTCTTTAGTTCCGGGTGGATGAAAACGTTACCTTTATTGTGGTGCTCGACTGGCCTTGGTTTGACGTTTTGCATGAAATTTACCAGTTGCCTAGTGTAGGAGTCCGGGTCAATGTAGTCGTTCGTCTGCTCCAGGATGTCTGCTGGTAACTTTAGTTTGCACCCATACAGCATCTCTGCTACTGAGTGCTCTGCATTCGTGCGCAGTGTGGCCCTCAGTCCGAGTAGTATGGTGCTGATCGATTTTGTCCACGGAACAGGGTGGTGAGCTTTAATGGCCGTCTTCAGCGTTCTATGAAATCGCTCGATCATGCCATTACTTTGTGGATGGTAAGGCGTCGTGTTGGAGTGTGCTATGCCTGATCTGGAACAAAACAAGTTAAAGTCCGTAGACATGAATTGCCTACCCTGATCAGTTATAATTTTCTCCGGTACGCCGTATCTCGCAATCCAGTTGTCCCAGATGGCTCTGATGATTGTGTGGGTCTGGATATCTGCGATAGGGATTACTTCCGCCCATCGAGTGTATCGGTCGATACATGTGAGGCAGTACCTCAGTCCCTCTGATGGTGGAAAAGGTCCGATGAGGTCGACATGGACCACGCAGAATTTCTGTCTCGGCATGTCGATCTTGATGATCGGTGTCCTCGTGTGTTTGTTGACTTTGCTCTTCTGACAGGGTATGCAGGCCTTCGTCCAAGCTGCGCAGTCTGCTTTCATATTTTTCCAGACGCCTCTTTGACTGATGGTCTTGGTCGTGGCGTCGGCTCCTGCATGGTTGAGGTTATGCACTTGGTTGAAGAAAGATCTCTGTAGCGTTTTTGGGATGTACGGTCGCATGTTGCCTTTGTTGAGATCGAAGACGATTTCTTGTCCCTGCATGTTGGTTTTGATCAGGTTCAGAGCAGTGTTCTTGTCGTCCAAGAGTGCGAGTAGTTCGTTGTCCTGCCTTTGTTCTTTATGGATCTTTTCGAACGATATGTTTGCCTCTTGTTCGATCATGTCGATTCTTGATAAGGTATCGGCGACGACGTTGTCTTCTCCTTTTATGTATTTGATGTCCGTGCTGAACTGTGAGATGTAGTCTAGATATCTGAGTTGTCTGGGGCTTTCTTTGTCGTGACTTTTCCTTCTAAACACGAATTGTAGTGGTTTATGGTCCGTGTATATACAGAATTCTCTGCCCTCCAGATAATGTTGAAAGTACCTTACAGTCTCAAAAATGGCTAGTAGTTCCCTGTCGTACGTACTATATGAACACTGAGCCTTGTTCAACTTTTTTGAGAAGAAACTTATCGGTTTGTAGTTGATGCCGTCTGTGGTTTGTTGTAGCACGCCTCCGATTGCGTAATCTGAGGCGTCTGTCCACACTGACATCTTGCTGCTTTCCTCTGGGTAGCTAAGCTTAGTGGCGTTGATCAGCGAGTTCTTGACCTCTTCGAAATCGTGTGTAGTGACTTCGTTCCACTCTACTTTTCTGTTGTCATTCTTTTTTGCTCCCTTGAGGTAATCGTGTAGTCGTATCAATTTGTGTGCTGCTCGTGGTATGAATCTTCGGTAGAAGTTTCCCATGGCCAAGAATCTTCTCAACTGCTTAATGGTTTCTGGCTTGTTGAGGTTCGTGATGGCTTCCACTTTTGTTGGCGAGGGTCCGATGCCTTCAGCCGAAATTTCATAACCAAGAAATAACAGTGTTTTCTTGGCAAACTCGCATTTAGATGGGTTTACCACCATTCCATGATCTTGAAGTCGCTGGAACAAAGCTTTTAAGTGTTCCACATGTGTTTCTTCGTCTGGTGAAGCGATCAATATATCGTCGATATATGCGTGTACTCCTTCTAGACCTCTTGTGACTTCGTTGATGTGCCGTTGGAATGTTTGTGCAGCGCATGATAGTCCGAATGGCATTCTTACAAATTCAAATAACCCGAATGGTGTGGTTATAGCTGTCTTTTTAATGTCAGTTTCATTAATTGGAATTTGGTGATATGCTCGTTGTAAGTCAATTTTGGAAAAAATTTTACAGTTAAATAAGTCATTGCATATATCGTGGATATGTGGCAAGGAATAACGATCAGGTACCGTCTGTGCGTTTAAGCTACGGTAATCGCCACAAGGGCGATAAGTACCATCGCTCTTCTTCACCATATGCAATGGAGAGGCCCACTCACTCTTGGAGGGTCTACAAATACCTTGAGCCACCATGTGATCGAACTCTTGCTTCGCCTGCCTCAGTAGTTCTGGGGACAGCCGACGAGTCTTACACATAACGGGTTTGCCACGGGTATCTATATGGTGGATTGTGTTGTGTTTATCCAGCCCTGCGTATGGTTTATTGATATCTACTAGTTGTGGATACTTCAATATGAGTGAGTGGTAAATGTTGGTTTTGTCTGTTAATGATATGGAACATGTTATGTTGTTGTTTGTGGAGATGTCAAATGCTCTGACTATCTTGCCGTTTGTATTGTCTACTAACCGTTTGTTCCTAACATCTACTAACAGGTGGAAGTTGTGGAGAAAATCTGCTCCTATAATAGGGCGTGTCGTATCCGCTATTATAAACTTCCATGTAAACATTTGTTTACATCCCAGATTCAGTGTTACCGTGGTAACTCCGAAATTCTGGATCGTAGTCCCGTTCGCTGCATAGAGAATTAGCTTAGACTTTTCTCCATGGCGTTTGTGTAAAGATCTAGGAATTAATGATATTTCCGATCCGGAGTCAACGAGGTATGACACACCGGTATCACGATCTTTAACAAAGAGACGTGTTGTGTTGGTTGAATCAGCCGCCTCCGCTATGATTCGACCATCTAGTTTTTTGAAGCTAGATGCGGTTTAAATTCACATGGTGTGACGCATTTCTTAGCTTGATCGCCAAATTTTGTGTGGAAGTAACAAAGAATAGTTTTCTTGTTATTTCCGTTGGCCCTATAGCTTGTTTTGTTGAAATTGTTGTTGTATTTGTTGTTATTGAAATTGTTACTGCTGTTACTTGTTGTGTGTTTGAATCTATTGTTATTGTTGTTGTGACTATGCTGTTTGTTGATTGTGTGAAATAAACTCTCTACCTTATGGGTTAGAGCTTGTACGGACTGTTCTAAACTACAAATGTTATTTTTATTGTTGGTACCTACTACCGCTACATTATCCTGTGTGTACACCTGTATTAGGCGATCTGCTATCGTCGCTTGCCTATCCCAGTCATCTTCGCTTATGGCTAAATGCGCTTGGATCGTCTTGGGCAGTTGTTGTATCCACAAGTATTGCAACGTCGTTTCGTCTATTTGTAAACCTATTGCTAGCGTCCGCATCTCTCTAAGTAGGCTGGATGGGTTTCGATCCCCAAGCTGTAAGGAAGAAAACAGTTTTTCTCTCCTTCTGTCCTGTGGACAGCCCATGCGTTGGATTATAGCTTCCTTCAGCCTCGTATATTTTGCTCGGTTCGGTTCCATGAGTAAAATATCTGAAACTTGTTCTATGTGCGCTTGTTCAAGTTTTGACACTAAGTGACTATAACGTGCGTCTTCTGAAACTATGTTTGCCAACTCGAATTGTGCTTCTATCTGTTTAAACCAAAGTTCGATGTTGTTCACCCATAGCTGTGGTAGTTTAACGCTAATCCTATCCGTGTGGAACATGTTGTTTGCTGTGTTGATATTTGTCAAGTCAGTGTTGTCCTTGTTAGCCATTGTTTACAGTTTAAAAATATTCGTTTTTTAAAAAAAAAATTCAGAAAAATGTATGTAATAATGATTACAGTATAAGTTAAAATATTGAAATAAAAGTATTCAATAATGAGTGTAGTTGTATTAAAAAGTTAAGTTTAAATTATTAGATTTAAATTTAAATTTAAATTTAAATTTCAAACAAAAATATTTATTTTTTAAATGTCAGAGTCACTATTTGTTATGTATGTACTGTGCAAGTTATAGAAAAGAAAATTAAAAACAGAAAATTTAAATAATTATTTTACCATACGGCGGAACACATTTTCCAACTATTAGGTATTTGTATTCTCCAAGCCTGAGTGGTCCCCTCAATATTAATATTCCTTTTGATTGTCCGTTGTACAATATATCAAGTTTAAAAATGTTTATGGTAAAACTTCAAATCTGTAACACATAATAACATGCATAGCCTAGGTTAAAAATATAAACATATATAGTACAGTCACACGATATAATGTATATAGAAAAAAAGTATGGATACTAATGTCCACGTACTAAGTTAAACATTCGTCGGCTTAGCCGCCCGAATATCTGTTTGTTTGATAGTTTCAAGTTGTTTACAAAAATAAAATTTTACAAATTGCAAGTATTGTGAACGACTGCGCCAGCTGAAAAATATTTCCGATAGATTTCGCTGGTAAAAAAAAAAACTTACTCCCGCAGTGCGTTCACAAGGAGAAAACTTTCGGATGCCTACGTCACGCTTGTCTCGCCATATAATATTTGTCAAAAATAATTATGTTCCGGTACCCTGTAAGTACCTCTACTCAATCTGGCACCCTATGTAAATGTTCGTGTGAATTGTTTGTGTGTTCGACTCAAGAAAAATAAAAAAAAATAAAATTTATATGTGTTGTAGGAATGTATTACTCGGCGTGCGATTTTTGGTGAGCGAGTCGCTCGAACGTATTATATTATGTTTGTTTATAATAATTTTAGTTAAATTATGAATCACCTGTTTGAATTAATCCCGGCCGAGTAATATTGTTAAGAAATTAATCACAGTTTAATCAATTCACTAGTTACATTAATTACATTTACATTAGTTACATTTACATTGAAGATTGTTACCGACAGAAAAATTCACTCGATTCGCTCGGTCTTTGAAAAATCTAATTCTATTATATATTATAATTATTATAATATAATTCTATTATACTAAATTAATTAACCTTACAATAAGTTAACCTTGAAATAGATTAACCTTGATTAATTACAAATAAATTAAAAGTGCAATCAAATTAAAAATGAAATTTTAAATTTTTCATGTACCGACCGAAAAAAAGTAATTGTTGTACAATTTTGTCAAGCGAAGATATTTCTGTCTGAAATTTTGCGCAATTTTTATGGAATTTGAATGGGGTCACCGTGATTGATTGTTTAATGTTGTGTTTTCGTGTTCAAACGTCGGGGTATACCACTTTAGTATACCACTTTTATGTAGGCACCTAGTTGGTGGCCTAATTTTGTGATGTACAAAGTTATGTGGGTGCACAGAATGAGAGCAAGTAAAACAGGGTACTTACGTTTTACACAAAGATTTATTCACGAAACTAAACTACTGAAGCTAATACATTGAAAGAAGGATTCTAATAACTATATTAGGCAAAATAAAATGAAGTTGGTAAATCTAAATTGGCGGTAATTTTGTGCCTCGAAGACGCGTGCGGTGAGGTCGGAATCCGGTAGTATTCTCGAAGCCGGTTTGGCCCGTTCGTACGCTCTACGTCGGCGTTCGGCAATGTTCGGCTCGTGCCGTCGTTGTCGACCCGCCACATATGTATGCATATGCATGTGTATGTATGTGTGTATGTTTTCATATGTAAATTTATTAAATATTTTTCTATGTACCCATATACCTATGCTGGTACATTTCCTTATTTTTACTTATTATTGTATCTTTTAGTTAATCTTATTGTAACGTACGCGTTACCACGATGAAAGTTTCGCCGGTTCGTCACCCGCGTCTGCCGCAGTCAAGCTTCCCGGCGTAAGTGGGAAGCCGCCCTCCCAGACAGAGCCAAAGACAAAGTCGGAAGGTAGGAGCACAGCTGCGCCGACCGCAAGTCAACCTCAATAGCCCTGAAAAGGACTTTCCACCCGGTCCAAGTGGTGCAGAGAGGCGAAGGCAGTCAGCAGGCAGAGCGGAGCGAAGAGCGAAGTGCAGGAAGGCGAACAGGACGGAGAACGGAATAAAACACGTGTGAACTGTTCAGAGTTAGGAACTCAACTGATTTAATATTTCCATTTGACCGCCTTATAAAGCGGTGCGCGTCGGGCTCCGTGAGTCGGCCATCCCACCCGCGCCGGCTGCCTCGGAGTGGTGGGGGTAATCTTTCCCCGCCACTCGCTACATGCCGCCGGCCGCAGGTGGCGTAAATACGGGCGCTCAATGCCCGTACGGGCCATTTCGTCGGCAGCCGCGACGCGCGCAACATGACATTTACATAATATATTTTTGTACATTTTATTCATTTTAACCTAGCTATTTTTCCCCGGTAATACTGAGGCCAGGCTCGAAAGTGACCATTTTATCTTTATTGAGAGCCCAGCCATCAGTTCTATACATTTACCGGGGATCCTTTCTAATTGTTGTATTATTTTAATTTATTCGAATTTTACGCGTCCGGAACACTTATGTTATCTTTAATTTTAACTAAATTTACCTACTTATGTTTCACTGCTGCACTTGAATGTAATTTTCAATATATGTAAAAGTCCGTTGGGCGTGTAAATTAATAAATAATCAAATAAATATTTAGTTGATTTAGTATGAATTTCGATAAATCGAAAATTATGGTTTTTGAAAGAAATGCAAGTATGACTAAATGTGAAGTCACTGTGAATGGGGTTATACTAAAACAGGTACATGAATATGTGTGTCTAAGAAGTATAATTACTAAGGATGGAATGACTGAGGAAGAAATTGTAAGGAGTCCTGGTCCCAACCCTGATTATGGACTGAATATGAAAAACAGAGATAAAATTAGACTGAATGCTGTCGGAATGCGATCTCTCGGGCAAATGTGTTGTAAAACTACGTACCATAGATGCACAAATGTAGAGATCCGTACATTATTAAAGGTTGAGATAAGCATTATCGATAAGATCAAGAAAGGAGCTCTGCGCTGGTTTGGACATGTAGAGTGAATGGACACCGAAAGAACGGCTAAAAATTTTTACAATGCAAATGTTCATGGATGCAAAAATAAAGGAAGACTGAGAAAGTCATGGCATGACCAAATTTAACAAATATTTGAAGATCGACGCGTCAAAAATCGGACTAAACGGTGCGCCTGCATGAGAAGACGTATTAATGTAAAGGAAGCGAGAGCTGTACGCAAAGATAGAGTGATGTGGCGTTCTTTCCTCCGACGAAACGGTGTGACGAAACGTTTATTTGTTTGTTTTACATTACAATTTTTTGAGTACGTCCAAATTTTTGTAGACAGGCTGTATGTCAACTCTCTACCGAGTAATTAAGATCTAAAGTTATCGCAACAGAGGAGGAATACAAAGGCAGAATGGTAAATGTTATACAGAGTATAAAGTGGCCTCTTAGCCAACAACATGTCATAAGCTCTTTAAATGCCTCGCTTTCTTTATCCCCTAATAAGAACGGTTTTTCTCACCTGTTTCAATAAATTTATGAATATTACATTTATCGAAAAACCGATATTTCAAAAATTCAAACCAAGTCAAATAAAATAAATGCAAATACAGTAAAACTCCAACTAACCAGATTTGTTATTGCCAGACGTTATCGAGATATTTTTAATTATGATTAATTGAATTAACCATAAAATTAAGGCAATCTTTTGTGAGAAAACAAAAAATATACTCTCTGATCACTTTTTTATTGCTTTGAAAAAATACAGCGAATTGGAACTACATTAATAACTTACTTAAAAATGTCCAGCAAAGAAAGTTGCTTTTTTGTAATTATAAAAAAAGTATTTTTTTTATTTCCTGATAAATATTCAAGTATTTGGAAATCCGGATGACTGGAATTCGGAAAAACGGAGTTCTACAGCATAGTATTAAAAGGCAAAATAACATCGAACGAAAGGGGCTTTGCCTTCTTTGGCTAAGGGCCATTTCTCCGTGGTAGGTCTGAGGATCTTACACTTTTTAAATTTTTAATTGAACACTGATTTTGGTATACTTATTTTGTTTTTTTTTTTAAGTGAATTTTTTTTTGTTTTTTTTGAGACATGCATTATTGACAGAATCAAGAAAGGGGCGCTGCGTTGGTTTGGGCATTAAAGCAAATGGACAGCAAAAATACGACTACAAGGATCTGCGATGCGAATGTTGATGGATACAAAAAACGAGGAAGATTGAGAAAGATATGGTCAAATCAATCAAACACTCCAAGGTGGACATGTCAAGAGTAGGAATAATCGGCGTGCGTGCGTGAAAATATGTTTGAATGTAGAGGATGCGAGGTCTGTATGCAAAGACAGGGTGATAAAGCATTCTTTCCTCTTTGCCTACCCCTACGGGGAAACGGCGTGATGGTTTGTTCGTTTGTTTTTGTTTTGTTTTAGTATTTTGACAGCTACCGGCTTTTTTTTTTAAATGTCAGCCCAACCCACGACAAAAACCAGTTATTTCAGCATTTAAAAAAATCTGAGGCGGTGATGATATAAAAACACAAAAATACGTTTTTTTAGTTTAAGGCTTAGTTTGATAGTTTATTTACTAATTTTTTTTTCAAACCACTGAAATTCCTCATTCTACTTAAAACTAAAACCCGTATGCCAATTTTCCAGTACTATCGTTTATACGGGATTCCAGCATAAAATTATAATATAATTTAACTGGCGCCAAATTATGGGTAATTGCTAATTTTTCCTCTAGATAAACTCTTTTGAAACAGGTTTTCAAGTATTTGTAGTTAGCATATTTTTCTATTTAAAGTTGTTCTATTGTTGGCAGTAAGTGCACTAACTTGCTATTCAAACCGGAAATACTGAGTTCTCTGGAATGGATTTCCGGTGAACGGCGGAAGTGGAATGATTACCATCGATAGTTTTATTGCTCCGATAAAGTATGATCGTTAATTTATGGCTTTCTACAAAAATTGTATTTCGCATTTAGTAAAATACTTGTTAAACTTATTCACAATTGTACATTCAATATGGGATTGCCTAAAGCTGTTACCTCTCATCAACTTCAAGGTGCCTGGAAGAATGACTAGACAGAAGCCACCATTTTGTAGCAACAATTCACGGACAGTGTATACTTGCAATGCTGTATTAAATAGACTCCAGGAACTCGGCAATAGTTGTTCCCACTTATCGGATATATTTAGTGCAGGATATTGTTCTTAAAGATCAAACCTATTGACCTTTTTAAAGATTGTGAATTGTAATTTAGCCTTTAGTACAACTGTTAAATGAAACAGTGTTTTATGATTTTCCTGTTATATTAACCTTTTTTAATATTTCATTATTTATTTGATTTTTACGTTTATTTGAAACTGTTTTAATTTTGTACTGAAAGTTTTATATAATTTTAAGGTTTAATATTTGTTTTTAAATCTTACTAATGTATGTTTTTTTTAATAAAATATGTTTATATTATAAGTTTTGTAAGAGGCGATTTTTTCGTTTATGATAATAAAATAAAAATTTCCAATATAAATTAAATAAATAAAATTATGATGTTAACCCAATTACGAAATCGGATAACATATCCAGTGAATGATCTGGAGTACATTTACTTTATCCCCGCCTTAGATACAACGGAGGCAAAAGAACACGACCTATAAAAAGACCACAGGGCGTGGTAATTTTAGTCAGTTCAGTGTAAGTCAATTCAGTTATCACGGTTACCCTTGCGCTTCATAATCAAGTTCTGTATTTGGTTCAACATGTTGTAATAAATACACTCTTGAACATTAAATACAGGCATCGTTTCTTCTGTTCATCTCCAACTGGGGTAGGAGCTCCACCCCCAACAACCAACGAAATTTTACAAATACATGAAATACTATTTAGAATTGAGTACCTCTTTTTTTTTTTAATATGTTTTAATTGATTTATTTATTTGTTTAATTAACATTAATTATTCTGTTTATTGCATTATTTTTTTTAATTTTATTATTTTTTTATTTTTTTATTTATTTTATTAATTTTATTTATTTTATTTTATTTTATTTTTTATTTATTTCATTTATTTTATTTTTTCATAAAAAGATACATATCACAATACAAAAAAAAAACGTATTCCTAACTCTATGAGGCCAAGAGCCCTGTGTTGGATTGAGATACAACATGATAGAAAGTGAAAGCATGCATATTACTAAAGAAAAAAAAAACACATAAACATACATTTTAATAAACGTCTGGCGTCTACGCTTGAAAGTACTATATATAAATATATGCAATGTCTCGCAGCTGCCTCCTGTAATGGTTTCTTCCCTTAGATGAAATCCAAACTTGTACACTTCTTCTGAAAATGGCTTTAGTTTTAAAGAATTTAAATATGTTAATCCAAGACATTGAACACTCTAGGGCCCGCGAGAGAAATTTCGCTGAGCGAAAGTCGTACGTGTTTTTGGTATTAAGTAATTTAAATTACAGGAAAATCACGTAAGAACATTCTGCTGCGATCTTACCTTGTAACCGCATGACCAGAAATGTGTCAATGGCTTTTTTTTTAAAATGTCTGATGTCCAGTACCTTCGTAAATTGAAACAATGCATCTAATGCGAAGGTTGAGAGACATCGAAGGATCACTCTAAGAATGCAAATACTTGTATGCAATCACAACTGACATTATCGTCAAATACTCGATATTGGTTCAGCCTACTTGGTTATAATTCAGTATCCTTTAAAAAAAATCGCTTACAGTGTTTTGAATTTACACTTTTGGTATCTAATTTACTACCGTCGTGGTTATAACTCTTCTAAATAATATTTATTCTTCGCAATAATTCACCCTCCTTTCACCGTGGCGTAATAAAGAGCGTGCCATACGGAAACATACAATACGAACAATCAAAATATGTGGAAATATTTATTATATTATGATATTTCGTGTTCGCTCAGAGGGTAAAACCAACGGATTAATGTGATAACGTGATGATACAAAATGTGTATCGTGTGATACATTGAATGTACATATTCTGAAATCAATTTCATCCTGTTGACCTAATTGATAGTTTTATTGATTGAAAAGGCTTCCACACTGAAATGATTGCGTCAGTTAGTTATATTACTATGTCACAAAAACAATTGACTATTAAATAAAGGGGTATGTTTTAGTTTCAAACACCAGCAAAGAGATTTGTTGATATATTTTAAATGTTTTTATTCATTATTTTTGTACTATTCTCTTATGCTTTAAATTACTGATATTATTGTTCGTTATTTTTTTAACCTATCATCGTATCATTTGAATAAAGTTATGCTTTTTATATCTAGGTATTATATTTAACTTTATTTTGTTTTAAACTAGTACTGAAAAAAATGCTTTATCATTTGATTCACATTTTTGCTTACAAATATTATTCGTTATTTATTTTATTTTGTTACTTTTCTCACCATTGTAAAGTCTGATTTTGTATAAAATTACTATTTGTATTTGAAAATGCATACTCAAAAATGTTTCCATAAAATATTATAAAATTTAAAATTTTGTTTATGGTTTATTAATTCATCTTAATCCTTGTTTTTAATATTTGTTTGTATTTTTTTTTGTTAATTATATAATTTTAACCAATAATTTATTTAAATAGGATTTTTTTTGTATTTAAATATGTGTATTTTTAAAATTGAGCTATATTTTTAAATGTAAATATGAATCCAAAGCGTCTGATCAAATATTTTAATTTTGTAAAACATTTTAGCTCACCACAGGTTTTTACCTAAAGAATTGAAATATTTTCTACCAAATGAAATTAAATTCCTTTATTTGAAAATTAAATATAAAAAAAATATTTACACATTTCGTTAGGTGTGACAAATGTTTTTTGGACAATTCGAACTTAGATTTTCATCGAAATATGGTATATTAAAGTGTTTGCAAAATAACTAAAAGGATTAAAAATAATCAAATAAATAGGTAAAGCTTTCTAAAAAGCAGCCCAACTTAACCCAATTCATCTTGCCAGTTTCCTTGTTTGATTAAGTTTTCTCAATTAGAGTTTGTACCAAAGGTAAATGCACTCATTAAGAATACCAATAGTTTTATTTCCATTTCATATGTTGCTAAATGCTGGACTCAAATACCGTTAGACCTAGTGTTATACCGGTCACAACACAAAGTTTTGAAACTATGCTACTCACTGCCAGAAGCGTCCACAAAATAAGGTGCACTCAGCGGTCCATCGAAAGGGAATTGGACGTCTTGACCGAATAAGAAATAAACAGATAAAATGCCGCACAAAGGTGACTGATATTGCAGAAAGAGTGGTAAGACAAAAATGACCGCAAATTGATTATGTGGCGAGACAAGAAGTTGATAAGTGGATCCCCAGAATACCAAATTGGAGATCCTACGAAAATAAAAGGAAATTAAAAAGACGACAAAGGAGGTGGACTGACGACATCCTCAAACTCGTGGGACATAAAACATAAAACATGGAAAAGTTAATAAAACGCCTATATCCAGCAGTAAAGAGAAACGGGCTGATAAGAAGAAGAAGATGATGATGAAGATGTGCTTCTTGCTAGTAACAAAGAGGATCTGAAATTATTGAAAAAAAAGGTCCACGATGTTTGCAAGAGGATTTATTGGCTGATGAATGTGGTGGTTTTGGAAAGAAATAAAAATATTACCAAATGCGAGATCACTCTGAACGAGTTATTTTGAAACTGTTAAAGAATTATTTGTTTATCTGAGAAGAAGGATGAAGATATTGAGAGAGATATTAAAAAGACGGTGAATGCCGGGAACAGGGTGAACGCTGCATGCTGCAAAATGTTTGTCGCGGGGGGCGAAATAAGCAGTTTGCAATTGAGTCCTCGTGCTGACCTTTATGTATGGGAACGAAGTATGAAATTGGAAAAACCGAGATGAAAGTAGGCTGACAGCTGCCAAAATGCGATCTCTCAGTCAAATATGTAGTAAAACTATGTACGATAGGTGCACAAATATTGAGATTCGCGCATTATGTGAGGCGAGAAAGGAGTTCTGCGTTGGTTTGGACATGTAGAGCAAATGGACAACAAAAGAACAGCTTAAAGGATTTACGATACAAATGTCGATGAATGCAGAAAACGAAAAAGACCGTGAAAGACATGTGATCAAATCCAACAAATACTAAAAATGGACAAGTCAAAAGTCCGAACAATTGGCGAGGGTGTATAAGAAAATATACATTTAAATAAAAATGATAATAATAATCTCTCAGGCATTTAAAAAAAAATCACATTCACATGGCACAAACAATATTAATACAATGTATTCATTAATAAAAAAAAACACATTTATTTTTTTTAATATTTGTTAATTTTATTTATAAACCATAACGGATTTTACGTACTCGTACATATTACAAAAAAAATATTTGTTAAATTCATATTCTACTGATAATGATAATATTTATAACATCTTTTGTAAAGTTTGTCTGAGTCTTTTATTTAGTTTTGTCTGGTCGTTATTTTTTTTTAAATTTCGATCCCGGGTTTATTAGTCTTAACCGACTTTGTCTTGTTTAATTTTTTTAAATATGATATTGTTCTGGTATTCTCGTATTGTGCTACGACGTTTTTAAAATATAAATAAAATAAAAACACAATTTTTGTAAAGTTACACTATTTTGAAATGACAATTTTTTTACTCTTCAAAAAATCAACTACAATATTTTACATGTGAATAGAGTCGTATCTAATACTACTAGAATTTTTTCAATCTTCAAATGATAAAATATATTTTCCTATTCATTTTCTTTGACACATCGATTATATCCTCTTTTCAAATATCGCAACCGTATCTGTTGGTCGTCAAATTTATTTGTCGAGTCTTCGGTAGTATGAAGGGGTTTCAGTTGGAACTCTGGTTTCGACACTTCAATGGAATCTTCAGGTCGGCGCACATTGCGGAAATGGATCCTGAAAGTTGGCAATAATTATTTAAGTTTGTTTTTTTAAATACGAAATATTAGAAAATATACTTTTTCAGTGTGTCATTTCGGGCCTCTTGACGTTGACAAATAATTGTAAAAAAGATTTCCTGTCCTGAACAGAGTGAAACAACTCCTCCAGTATTTTAAACCTGGTTGATTCTCCGATGTTACGAAGCCGTCTCAATACTCAAAACTTTTTTGAAAAAACAATAATTTTTTTTTGTGTTTCATAGGTTTTCATATTATTTTGAAACGTTAAAAGTGTTGGTTAAACTGTTTTTCATTTGTGTTGCAATTTGATGGGTATCGAAAATGTTATAATATTCCAAATAAGATATACTTCGTGATACATTCACGAATACTTCTATTCAATAATGCTTTGGGGAAAATGTGCGATTTGATTTAACATATATAGACAAAATTCCTTTATTTTCAACTTCTTTATTTTCTTGTTTTCACATATTTTTTATTTAATAAATCGTGTACAAAATATTTTATAAGTTATCATACAAATTCATTACTTTTCCTACAGTTACTTTAACTCAATTCGGGAATTAAATAGTATTTACTGTATTTTAATTACATTTTTTTAACAACAAAAAATAACAACAAAATATTCCTCTAATGTGAATTACTACATACCAAAACGTAAAACAATTTTTGTTAAGAGGCGTTTCTCTGTGGTAGGTCTAAGGATTTTTGTTATACTGGATCAGGTGACAAAGAAGTCTGAGTCATTTTCAAAATGCAAATCTAATTTAAGTAATTGGTTTGCTCGAACGGGAATGGATTACTGCAATAGAATGTGGAATAACTGGTGAACAACCAATAAATGTAAAATGTTATAAAAATGTAAAAAGTGGTATCATGTATTAATGATATATTTGAACTTAATATGTTTTTATAAATATAAAAAAAATATGTTTATGCAAATAAACTCGTGAATATATAAATAGGTATGTGTGTGTATGGTTATGAATGAATCGACTCAACACGGATGTTCTAGGGAGTCGGAGCAAGTTCACAGGTATGGGTCGCTCCTGATTATGTCACTATAAACTGTGTATAAACAGAATTGAAGAAGGTAGACACCTAATCAAAACCATCTCAGAGAGGCGAGCCCGATGGATCGGCCTCATTATGCGCCATGAGGGTTTTCTGCCCGACATCATAGAGGGGATAGCTGAGGGGACAAATTATAAAGAGCGCCTCGAACGGGAATATTTGGAGCAAGTGTGCGAAGATTTGAACTGCGCCTCATATGTCGAGCTGAAGAGGGCTGCAGAAAATAAAAACTAATGGAGGACGAGATTCAGGACTTTGCTGCAAACCGATCCCCGGGATTGAGACTGCGAAGAAAATAACTGTGTTTTTGTCACGTATAAATGTATTTAAAATGCTATTTATAAATTTCAAAACATAATAAAAATCCTCTTTAAGAGTACATGATCGATTTCAGGAAAAACTGTAATAATGTAACTTATGACCATATTTTTAGATTTTTAAATTATTTGCGAGTAGCTGAATCGTTAAATAAATCTTGTAAAAGTTTAAAAACATTATCTCACATTAGATATTTTGAGGAAAGTCATGATTCTGCCACTAAATTCCTTAATTTAAGAACCTAGATTATTTTGCATAAACAAATGAATGTATATTTATTTATTTTTATTATTGTATTCTATAAAAGGCGGCTAGCAAAAATATTTATGGATAAGAGTTTTCATAAAAAAATGCTTTATTAAGCTGCCTGATTTTCAACTGATACCTGTCCAATCTGATCAAAGTTTCTGTAACAAAAGTAATTTACAAAAACATTAGTGGGGGCAGACGGAATTGTTTTCCCACTAATATCATAGAAATAAATCGCGAAAAAATAAAAAAATTATTAATGCTTATTGCCAGCTTCAGGGGTTCCGATCCTCTCTGTGTAGTGTGGGAGAATAAATTCACAGGTGATCCTGAAATCGAACTGGAGCCCGCCGGGATTTTTGAAAAGATAGACTTACCTGATGGACAGATCCTAACAATTTATTATCAAACTGTCAGAACCTGAATATTAAAGGTGAGCTTCATAATAACCACACGTAAAAATCTATTGTCCAAAAAAATAAAAGAATAAATTTGTCGCAATTTGGGTGAATATATGATACAGTTATGGGGCTGAAATAGAACCAGAATCTAGGGCGATATTTTGCAATATAAAAAAAAATGTAAGTAAATAATTGCATTAAACCACATCCCAACTTTCACACATGGGCTAACTCTTCGTTCTAGTAACGAAAGAACCCTTTAAATACACATTCATTCAACAATTTGTTTGCCTTCTATTTTGCAGTAAAAGCTTTAATATTATCACTAACGTCAGAGACTCCCCTTCTTTATTTTCAGTTTAATCACGTATGAAATGTCACTTCCTGAATATTTGAGTTTTTCCTTTTTCCTCCTTATTTCCTTCCCTTTTAAACCCCCCACTCTTTAAAGCACATATGTTGTAGATATTTATTTGATTTTTACTTCTTAAAAAAGAAATGTTTTTGTCATTTTTTTGTTTTATAAAGAAATTATTAATAAACCAACAATATGTTCATTTATCACTGATTTTCTGATATTGATCGGTTTGGGTAGGTAGGTAGAAATTTTCCGCCCCTATGCATATGGATGTGAACTATGTATGTTTTTAAAGTGTTTAAATAAATAAATTAATTTATAAAATTTACTATGTCTACCGGTTTTGAGACGTACTCGTCTCTTCGCCAGGACACTAATTTCACCAACATGCAATTCCTGCAATTCAGAATAGTAGACAAAGGTAGACATTGAAGAGTTGGTTAGGTGTTGCATATTGGCTGTTAACATAAATCGTGTTTTTTTTCAATGTAAAGAGAACAAAAAAACATTACAAAAGAAAACAAATTAGTCAATAATTAATTCCACTTAATACTTTTACAACAAAAAAGTCCATAATTCATAGAATCTTCACCGTATACTGCGCAAATATCACAAGCAGCTTTAGCAGCTATGGGGTAGGCGCTCAAAGTGTTACCGACTTCACGCGGCAGTAGCAACTAAACGGCTTATGACAGTGCGCTCATGTTTTGACACGTGTCGGTTTGTTATATTGTTAATAATTCTACCGAAGCATATTGTTTTACGTCACAGTTAAAAAAAGTGGTCGAAATGGAATTCAAACTCAACAGTGTTATTGCTCTATATTTGGCTGGAAAATCGCAACCAGACATTATTAATGAGCTACGACATTTACATGTGAACAAAATGTTTGTATGTTGGACCATTTTACGGTACAATGATACTGGTAGCATAAAAAAACGCCATAAATGTGGACATCCAAAAAAAGCAACATCGACAGAAATTGTTCGAAAGGCGAAAACCAGAATTCAACGTATTCTAAGACTAAGTGCAGTTCAATTGGCCAAAAATCTCAATGTATCTGCTCGTAGCATGGGGCGCATATTAAAAAATGAACTAAGATAATAATACACTTTTGTTTTACGATTTAGAAATATTTTATTCTTCTTCTTCTTATGGTTCCTATCCCCGATGGAGGTTGGAAATCATCATTGCGATTCTTACTTTATTGGCAGCTGCCCTGAACAAGGACTGAGTGCTGCGATGGAACCAGTCGCGTAAGTTCTTAAGCCAAGAGATGCGCCTTCTACTTGCACTGCGTCTCCCTTCAATCCTTCCCTGTAGAATGACTTGTAAAATTTTATATTTTTCGCCTCTCATCACATGCCCAAAGTAATCGAGTTTTCTTTTCTTTATGGTCTTCAGTACCTCTTTATCTTTTTCCATCCGTCGGAGAACATCATCGTTTTGGACTCTATCCACCCAGGATATTTTTAATATCCTCCTGTAGCACCACATTTCAAAGGCTTCAATCTTATTTGAAGTGTTTTGAGTGGGTGTCCATGTTTCGACGCCGTAAAAAAGTACTGAGAAGACGTAACATCGAGTAATGCGCATTCGGAGGTCTAAATTAAAGTATCTACTGCAAAGAAGGTCACGCATCTTGAAAAAGCATAATAAAAGAAATAAAATTGATAATTTAAAAAAATAAATATATCATTAAAGTTACAAGAGACAAGACTTTATTGCTCTGTCGGTAAGTTTAATCTTCTAAAAGCTGAGGTAGAGAAGGACTTTAACCTCAAACCTCTGATCCGTGAGTCTGTGTTAAGCCACAGGACCGCAACCTGATTCGAGTAAAAATACTTCCATGTCCTTAAAATTACATTTTTTCTAGCTTTAGAAACGAAAACCAAAATTATTTTAATTTAAGTCTGCCTTTATTCTGGCCGAATAAGTTTATAAAGTACAATTATAAGATTAAATATCTAAAACTCTTTGTTAAAACATCAAACTGGCTTCATAAAATAAATATTCAACATCTGTAAGAATTCAAGTTTTCATTCTTAAATTTCGAGAAGTATTTATAATATTTTAACGTTCATGATGATAAAACATATTGGGTCATACTTAACCTGGTATAAAGTTACGCCTAGACATTTCAATTCATTTCATTGCATTTCATTTATTTATTCATATATATGTACATTACAAAATAAAATATCTTAATTCATACAAATAGAAATAATTAGGTAAAATTAGGTATTTATAAAAAAAAAACACATTAGTATACATAATATCCAAAGAATAATATGTTAAAAAAGTAAGAGAATCTTGTAACGAAAAACTCCCTCAGAGACGTGAAAAATGTCAATGTCCAAAGTGATATTGTTCAACATAGAGATAGCCCTTCCAACAGGCATAATCATTGGCAGGTTGGTCCTGTATATTGGAATGTGAAACAGTCTATGTTCACGCTGTCTAAGGTAATTTTCAGGAACATAAAAGCTAATGCTCCGCATAATTTCAGGGTTGTCAATAATACCGCGCAACAATCGATGTGTTATTCCCATCTTATTTCTATTACCATAATGCAAGAAGCTTTTTATAAATATGGGAAAAATAAACATAACTATGTTTACAATAGGTATACATAAGTTGAAAGTTAAGCGAGAATTTTTAAATAAATATGTCCCTATAAAAACGCGACATGTTTGGCCTTAATAGTAAAGAACTTCAACCCTACGGGAAATTGGAAACAAAAATGTTTTCTTCGACGTAGTAAAAATTAGAGCATTAAATTGTTCGGCAAAATTTCTTGAAAATGTACGAAAAAAATAATAAAAAATATTTTAATAAAAACGCATTACTTTGAATGACGTCCCTAGTTCATATGAACTATCCAATGATATGAGAATTTTGAAAGGTATAGTGTTTTATTTAAATTTAAACGGTAACTTGTTCATAATTTACATGAATCGTGACGTATTAGGAGCATGGTCAAAGCAATGGATCGTTTTTGTGGGAATTTAAATTATGAATTTAAAAACATTTTTAATGGTACTAATAAATTGTAAATCAATAATATTATGTTTTAAATTTTTTGACTCGACGGTATTTCATTGATCCATTTTAACCTAAAATTGTTTAAAAAAAGTGATTCTTTCCTATTGTGTAACTTTTGTTTTTTTTTAATTATGTTGCGTACGCGAATCGGCTGGATTAAGTGGCTACGTCACAAAATATGTAATCCTGTATCCATCCTTTGTTTGAAACATTTTCAAAATTTACACAAACATTTTACTATGAAGAATGTTCCCAAACATGTGTTAATAACTGAAATACTTGAAAATAGGAATCAAATTCTTATAAAACGAATTTCAAATTTCAAACCTTCCATAATTTCACAATGTTATGACGAAATCACAACCTGTTCTTTAGAAAGAAATAAATATTTCTGTAGGTTGTTTGGGTAAAACCTACAGAAACAAAGGCTTTATTCGTCTCAAGGTGGTAGAGTGGACCCATTAATATATCCGTCCATAACACACATGGTTTCATCCCCGTCAGAGCTTTCTTGTATCAACACCAGTATAAAAGCTCAGTCCATTAAAAAGCTCTTCTCTAGAGAAAACTCCCTTCACTAGATCCATTCAGTTTAAGTTTCTGAAAAGGTGCTCTAATATTAGACCTGAAAATAAAAATGGAGGTCTTTACTAAAAAACGATCTGAATTTTTAATTGCTGTTCTTTGTTCTTTATCACTCTGTATACAGCAGAAAAGTGCATAAGACACTGCATTTTTATTATATAAAAGGTTAAGCTATCAGTTTTTCGCTTCAGGTAAAATTCTTTAAAATTTGTGTACATCTTCATGGTTTACTATTTATTAAAAAATGTTTTTCCTCTCTGTTGCAATAAATTCTAAGGTTTGTAACTCCCTAAGAAGTAGAATCCAGCATTGTCTACAATCATTTGGACATACCTAAGTACTGTTTTCTAAACACTGGTGTAAGAAAAAGTATTTTAATTTGAAAGTATTTTCAAGCATTAATAATTTAACCTGATTAATTTAACTCCCTTCAATAAAGATTTAAGTTTTTAAACTTCACTCAATTCAATATTTGGTAGAATTGAAGAAATATGGGTATTAAAACAGCGAAATGGTGAATGTTACGCATTGTGTAATGTCACGATTTGGACCAATCAAGGACATGTCATAAGCTGTGTAAATGCTTACATCTCCATTTTTTCTTATCTTAATTATTGTTTTTCGTCATAACTCCTTAGGGGTTGAAGATCGTCCTTGTCTGCAAACATTTGGTTTAACTAAAAAATATTGTTGAACAAAGCAAGCGTCGTATCCTTTACACTTACACATTAAAAAAAAAAAAAAATCACGTATGAAGAAGTGAAGTATCATCTCCTTTAACTTTTTCAATTTTTGTAAATCGAATTATCAACCCTACGATTTTCTAAAGCTTAGTGTATCCGAAATAACTCCGCGCGTGACGTCAAAAGTTCTCTTCCACTTATTCTCGATTATTTCTGCCCATTGATCCGTTGACGGTGAACATAACGAAAATCTTCCATAACTCTCTTATTATTGGTAGATTCATATGAATTAATGACATCGTTCAAAGTTGTAAACATATTTTTAATATATTTTTTGTGCTTTTTTAAGAAACTCTGCCGTTTTACTTAATGCTCCAATTATTACCGCGCCCATGAAAACATTTATTTTATCCAATTTCCCGTAGGGCCGAAGTTAGAGCATTTAATTGTATGACAAAGTTCTTTTGAAAATGTACGAAAACAATAAAAATAAATATTTGAATAAAAGCGCACTACTTTGAACGACGTCACTGGTTCATATGAACCAACTGACGATATGAGAGTTGTGAAGGATATCTGGTTTGCTTACAGTAAACGAAATAATCAGCAGAAATAACAAAGAAGAACCTCTGACGTCACACATGGAGTTATTTCAGAAATACAAAACTTTAAAAATCATTGCGCTTATAGTCATCATCATCATTCCCTTCCCGCTCTTAATAATGCATAAGGCACTGCATTGGTACACCAATTGCAGTGTATTTTTTTTTTTTTTTTTGTTACATGAAGGTAAGAAGTCTTACGCTTCAGGTACCAGTCCAGGGAAATATTCTGGTGTGAAATCACACTTTTAAATAAATATTTTATATCAACCATGTCGGAAATCGAACCAAAGACCTCTTGAATAGTAGGTAAACGCACTGACCATAAAAAAAAATGCGTTTATAGTACGATATATAAAAATTTAAAAAATAAAAATAGGTTTAGTTTTAAAGTCTATTACCAAATAATTTATTATTAACAAAACATTGTATTTCATCATTTTCTAGAATATTTTATTTTAAAATGTTGGGTTAAGCACGTTTAAGTAGAGGTTTTTGAAAGATTTGAATGGACTACATAGGAATTTATTTTTCTCACCTTGTACGATAATTGATATTCCCACAACAGCGTTGATCATAATCACAGCTTTCACCAATCACAAATGCAATAACCATCCATCCTCTAGCTGATTGGCTATCCCGCACAACGTCATCATTTGCTGATTGATGGGCAGCCAATTACAATCGGGACTTATTCGAAAATGGAATGAATAGAAATTGGAATGAAAGGGCCTACCGTCTGTTCATTTACAATAAATTGACTGGCTTTGATACGGAAAACAAAATTTGCTCCAGCAAATGACAAAGCATTTTAATTTTTTTTTTTTCGGTTTGAAATTATAATCGTGTTTCGATTTGACATTCTAATGAACCTATTCAACTATTGATTGAATCGGTATGAACTTTGTGGAATAACGTTATTCAGTATATATTTAATAAAGCACTTTGTTCTTCAACCACTTTAGTTTATTTCAAAACACTACTAGTTTCGGAAGGGACTGATTTTTCCATCGACAGAAGTGAACTAAACATAAATATACAGAAATTTACAATCTCGCAGTATAATGGTGATTTTATTTAAAGGTAGGCTATAAAAAAAATACCATATATTAGCACCTACATAGGAGGTACATAATATTATGTAAGTAATACATGCGATAAATTGATATTTTTCTGTGGTTCTGTGTGATACAACAACTCTCATTCATAAAATCAGCTCTAACGATCTAATTTCATGATATATTATATTATGTAGATATATTATCCATTACTTTAAAATATAATTAATTAAAAAATAAATTAAAAAAAAAACACTATGAATTCAGTCGATATTAGGTATTCAATTGAAATGTCAACTGGCTACATTGTTCTAGTAAGTAATAGTGCTAAAAACGGCCGCGTGGAGCGCTATGTGTCCTGCAATATGACGCATGAAAGTAATTATGGTCTTATGTCAAAAGTACCATCTCAAAGAAGAATAGTCCTAAAGAAACAATGTTTGAAATACTGTTTTCCAAATCAAGAATCTTCAAATAATTTGTGTAATCTGCAAGTTTAATCTAGAAGAAAAACCCGCACTGGAGTTAATACATTCAAAATATAGTATACCTGTTCATATGAAAAAAAATCTGGAATAATCGGCAAGTTTCTTGGCACATCGCAGGCGCTGGGCGCACTTTATTAAAATGTATATTTATATTAGGATAAAACAAACCTTTGACCTTTTTTTAAAATATGTCCTAAAAATTTCATTGCTCTATTAATAGTTTTATTAATATGAGGTACAAATGAGAGTTTTTGATCAAATTCAATACCTAGATCCTTGATTTCAGATACCTTTAGTAAAACATGTTAATTTATTTCACTCATATAACAAAGATTGTTTTTTCTTTCAAAAAGTTATAGTTTGATATTTGCCTGTATTTAGATGTTTTTCGTTGTTACTTTTTCTTCTTTTCCACATCCGCTCCCAAGTGCAGCATGTGGACATCACCAGTTGTCTCCGAGAGACCCTATCACCAGCATTTTTGCCTCTTCCCACGTCAATCCAGCGCCCCTTTATTCCGCCGAATACAGTCTAAAGATCGCCATTGACGGCCTTCCAGGACGGCGTGAGCCCGCAGGTTTAAACAAGAGGCAACTTTGGTTTAGGTGTCCAAGCCTCCTCAAGACGCTCGTTTATTCATTGTTAAGACACCTTTTAAATATTTTATTCAAGTTTTCCTGAAGAATATAACAAAAGACAATGGTAAAAATAGTTTTATTTATCTTAATGTTATCAGCAAATATGAGAAATTTGACATTGTGCAATATTTTATTAAAATTATTTATCGACAATTCTTGATGGAATTTCATTGTTATGATGTAATAATTTATATTTACATATAACACTGTAAAATGAAACATTTGTCAATGTGTAATAAGTTTATGTTCCTTTAATTATGTTTATTTTATTATTATATCAAAATGTTGAATTGGTCAACTATCTTATGAAAATCCCTCTACTCCACTCCTCCACTCTATTTCCTCATCCCTTAACCTTTTACGAGCTTTTATTTTTTCTCAAGTCTTATATAATATATTATTTTTCTCTTTACTGTGTAACACGTTCTCTCATTATATTTGTGAAAAACTTTAACTGGATGTATGTACTATTTTTTAAATTTTGTATTCTTATATAACAACTGTTGTTTTTCCTTAATAAATAAAAATAAAAATAAATTAAGTTATTAATTTTCAAAAACTTGGTGTCACCCTCTAATGGGTATCTTTAGACTGGTGAATATTATATAGTGTAAGGATAATTTATGTAAAACCAAATATCATCTTAAGTGTAGGTACATTTAAAAATAAGTTGAAAAGATACAATACGCACTATTTCAATGGAACAGAAAGAGACAAATTATTGAAACATATGTTGGCGGTGTACTTTAAGAGAAGATTATATTCTATGAAAAACATTTATTGTCTTATTACAATGTACAGGGTCTAACTGAGGAGGCTAATAGGCCAGTGCAATATGATTGTTATATCAATAATAAACAAAGAAAATACAATTGGACCAATATGAGAGCCCTGGGGTTCTCCGATTAGTTCTTCAAATTTTCATTTATCTCAGTTTTACTTATTTATAGCTGGCTGCTTTCTTCATAACTTCTTTTAATACTACTTTGCTCCTAGCAATTCATTAATTAAGTAAATACTAATCTCTACAATAAATCTGAAACTTATTACGTTGACTGGAAAGTTTAAATTGGCATAAACTTTTTCTTGGAATTCGTTTAGCACTTAAGCCAAACAAATACGATAAACAAATGAAATTACCATTGTTAATTATGCAGGCAAATATTATACTAAATATAATGTTCAAATATAATTTTAGAAATATGAAATAATGTTAAGAGATTTTTTTGGGCTAAATTTAGTTAATGATTACCTAAAGGTACTGTAGTGAATTAAAATGAAATATTACGTATTATAATATTTTACTGCGAATCATTTTACTTCGTAACACCGTATTATAAATGACCCTTTTTTTTTTAAATTCCTTAAAAATTCAACAATGTTTTAAGTATGTCCAAATGCTTGCAGACTGACTGGATTTCCTCCCTAAGGAGTTATTTATATTTTAATTAGTTGCAACAGAGAAGAAAAACATTTTTGAAAAGGGAATATAAAAGTCTAGGCATTTACAGGGATTATGACCTGTCATTGGCTAGCAAGTGGCAACTTTACAAACTGTGTAACATAAGTAGAACGGTGAATGGAAATTCTGCCAATCAGCGTGTAGACATACTCAAAACATAATTTATTTTACTACCCGGTAAAAATAGAAGTATAAAATTTTTAAAATAGTTTTCAGGCGTTGCCTAGTAGGTGAATTGGTTCAGCTGGATGAAAACCACCCACACGATAAAGGTTTCAGATCTTTTACTTCACAAAAGTCAACAGACGGAAGAGTTGAAAATTTTTGGATGTTCAAACATAGGCAGGAGGGTGAATGTTACACAGTGTGTAAAGTGGCCCCTTAAATCAGCCAATGACAGGTCATAGGCCTTTTGAATGCCTAAACTTAGATATTGTCTACTCAAAAATGTTTTTTCTCTCTTTTGCAACCAATTCCCTAAATATTATTCAAATAAATCAAAAAATATATTTTTTAAATATATACCTGAGGATTCTTATCATAACGGTTATTTTTACACTGTTTTTTAGTTTCATATTAAGTTCTTCAAAAAAACTTATTTTCTGGAGAAGTGAACAAGTCTTGATTTTATTTATTTATATAACTTTTTGTACGTAATGTTATTCGTACATTGGAGGGCTTATTTTATCTAAGGGAAGAGACCATTGCAGGAGACTGCTGCTAGACTTATAAATTGTCAATTTACAAATATGAACATGCAAAAATTTAACTATTAAGCGTGTTATTAAGACATTTATTAAAATGTATGTTAATGTTATTATGTTTTTTTTTAGTATTCTTAAATAATATGCATACTTCCACAATCCCCTATGTTATATTTTAACTTAACACAGGACTCTTGGCTTCGTAGAGTTAGGGATACGCTATTATTGTTTTGTGTTATGTATCCGAGAAATAAATTGTGTTTTTATTTATTTGCTTATAATTAGTTTAAAACTATTTTTTTTCAGACTTTAGTCTCAACTCCATAGGACCAAAAGTTTTGTGTTGAATTAAGACGAGTAAAATAGAAATATATATATTTTTTAAATATTTTAATTCAATTTTTCACTGCTGTGATTGAAATTTATGTTATACAAATTGATGCAAGGTTTTTTGAAATGTAAATAAATAAATAAAATGACGCTTTATAAAATGGATTTTAGAAAGAATCAGATATTCGAATTTTTTATTATTAAAATATTTTTTTTAGTATAAGCAAAACCGATAGGAAGACCGTTTGTCTTTAAAACGGTTTTTGAGTATGTGAAGGGAGTGCTTTTACTGTAAAAATGCACACGAGCTGGCAGCAACCAGCGCCATAATATGCTTCGACTAGGAAGCAGATATGGAATGATGGTGGATAGAATTTTTTTTTATTAATTTAACTTAAATTATCGGCGATGCATGGTTTTGTAAAGAGCTTAGAATGAATTATATTTTGTACGGAACCAGTAGGTAAATCGGATCTCTTTCCCTTCACGCCGAACGCCTTGATAAATTATTTCACAGATCTCCTCTGCCTACCTCTATCCGCACAGTCCGCCTGTTGATTAATTAACAGAAATAAGCCCTGTATAATGTAGGCGTTTCATGTTTTCCCTCTCAGCACGCAATAATGGATTAATAATAGGAAGCTATTCTGGTAAACACAAAACAAAAGACGCCTTTTAAACATCGACGATTTTCGTAAAGCCAGTAATACATTGGAAAAAATAACAATGTTTTACTTCAGTGATGAACTGCTTGAAAACTTTGATTTCATCCAAAGAAGAGAGAGAATATTTGAGCAATTACAGGGCTTATGACTTTTTGTTGGCTAAATTTAGTGACCGCCTTACATCCTTTAGAACATTCACTGTTTTGCCTACGTTTACTTTTCTTGAATTTGTGTCTTGCTTTTGCTGTCTATTTAGTATGGAAATCAAACATTATTTTTATCAAACATAAGGTATAAGTAAACAATTAAAAAAATAAGGACAAATAACGGACTTCACATTTATTTTTATGGTGAACACATAAGGAAAGGGTAAAAATTAAAAAACAAACAAAAAACACACAAACCATCACGCCGTTTCCCCGTAGGGGTAGGCAGAGAGGATAGAACGCCATATCACTCTATCTTGGCATACAGACCTCGCTTCCTCTACATTCATACATCTTCTTATGCACGCTTGCCGATTATTCCTACTTTTGACATGTCCATCTTCAAGTATTTGATAAACTTGATCGTGCCATGTCTTTTTCGGCCTTTTTTGTTTTCTGCATCCATCAACATTCGCATCGTAGATCCTTTTAACCGATCTTTTGTTGTCCATTCGCTCTACATGTCCAAACCAACGCCGCACCCCTTTCTTGATTCTGTCGATAATGCATATCTCAGCCTTACACAGTTCACGGATCTCGACATTTGTGCACCTTTCAATCAATCAATACTTCAGAGAATTTTTTTTTAACAGGTGGACTACTGGTTTAACCTTAACATCTCTAACTGTACTGAAAGTGTGCAATACTATGGAATAAACTCTCTCAAAAATTGAATAATAATGTTAGACCAGTTATATTTATACAAGTTAATAAATAATAAAACTGATTCTCCTGATTTTCTTAAAATACTTTTATTCCGTGTGCCATCTAGACCGACAAGACAAGATTTTCTGTTTTACACAGACAATGCAAACTATTTAAAATAATCTACAATACCTAGAATATGCGACCAATATAACAATAGATTTACCGAAGGTGATATTTTTTATGACAATGTATGTAAATTTAGGTCAAATATCGTAGAAATATTAAGAGAAGCAGATATTTCATTAACTTTAGTATTAAATACATATTTTTCATTTCTTATCTTTCACATTTCTTATATTTAACATAATTTAAATTATTATATTGAGTGTAACATTTTTTTTGGTGTGTGCATGAGTGTCCTTTACTAATAAACAAAGAAATTGAGAATATTTGTGTACATACTGTTTGTTTATCCAATAAAATAAATAAATGAATAAGAAACGTTTAAAAATTTAAAATTAAATAAAAAATATACAAAAGCATATTACAACAGAGATGAAGAACATTTAATAGAAGGTAATAAAGAAGTCCAGGCATCTACAGGGCTTATGACCTGTCGATGGCTGGTTAAAGTGGCCACTTTACACACTGTGTAACATTCACCATTCTGCCTATATTTGAACATCTATATTATTTTCTTAAATGTTATTCATCTCTGTTGTAATATGTTAATATAAACAGCTCCCCAGGGAGTTGAATCCAGTCCTTGTCTACAAAAACTTGGACAAACTCAAAATATTGTTGATAAATTACCTGGTCCATGAAGAAGTATAGAAATTGAAAAAATAACATTTTCAGGCGTTGCCTAGTATGTAGGTGAAATAATTCAATTAGATGAATCTCACCCGCATAAATAAAGGTTTCAGCTCTTTAACTTCACAAACATCAACAGATGAAAGAATTGAAGGAATATAGATGTTCAATTATAGGCAGAATGGTGAATTTTACACAGTGTGTAAATTGGCCACTTAAACCAGCCATTGACAGGTCATAAGCTCTGTAGATGCCTAGACTTCTATATTACCATTTCTTAAATGTTTTTCATCTCTGTTGTAAAATGTTAATATAAACAGCTCCCCAGGGAGTTGAATCCAGTCCTTGTCTACAAAAATTTGGACAAACTCAAAACATTGTCTATCCGTTTTAAAAGCGTTTTATGTGGTGCGTTAGTGGTTTAAAAAGAAAGAAGTTTCTTAGATGTCTCTACAAGAGAGAGTGCGGTTATTTTTTTTGGTTCTACCCGACCGAGTATCTTCAGGGTATGCTTGGCCACAATAGTTCAGAGACTAGAAGGAATGTGTATTTATTTGACTACACATTTTTATCGATTGTCGCGCGGAGTGATCGGTATTCTGAGATTATCATGAGCATTGGTTCGTACGTTCCAGATAATTACCTAAGACAGCGTCGGCATAGATTGTTTTATATTCCAATATTCAGGACCAACCTGTCTATGGTTATGCCTGTTGGAAGGGCTACCGCTATGCTGAACAACATCGCTCTGGGTGTTGATATGTTCCATGTATCCGAAGGGGTTTTTCGGAGCAGGATTCTCCTACTACTTTGACATAAGTCTTTTTCGTGTATTTTTTTTTCTTTTTATTAATATGTACGTATTGAATATATGTTTGTAATGTATATGTTATATTCAAAATAAATTAATTGAATTAAATTGAATTGAATTGAATTTATGACACAAAATGTTGAACATAGCCAAAATTTTACCCACTCATCTAACACATTATCTATGGGAGCTTCTACACGGTAATAAAATAAAGAAACACTTAAACACTTTTGATAATATCTAATATTATTATTATTATAAGAATAATAATCTTAACATAGCCTTAAATATTAAATATTCAAGTTTTCATAAAGTGATATAATAAAGAAGGGTAGTGGAAATAGAAAGATTCTGCCTATATATTATATATATATATATATATATTTTTTAATATAAATATTATCTTATTGTTATCAAAAACATTTTTCACTTTGTGGTATGACATTTTAATAATATGGCACAAATTTTACCTAACAATATTAGGCCAGCTTTTTATACTAATAATAACATAGGTAAAATATTAACAAATTGTAAAGATAAGGATGATAAATTAATCATTCGTAAAATTAGAAATAAAGTAATGGGTGGATTAGGGTTCGAACCTTGGACCCATGGAATTTATTTTTCAAAAAAATGTTTTCTTACGCGCGGTAAAAATTAGATCATTTTATTGTACGGCAAAGTGTAAACTACTTTGAACGAAGTCACTGGTTATTCAGAATCAACCAATGATATGGTGTTGTGATAGACTTCTGGTGTACGGGAAGCGAATTTATTCACCAATCAGCAAAGCTTACAGAAAAAAACTTGTGACGTCACAGCTAAAACTTTTAAATGGCATCGCGCTGAAAATACGATACATTACAAAATAGATTAAGTTTGATAGTTTTTTAATTTAAAAATATATAAAGAGAGTATTTTCGATATTGTCATCATATTTTTATGTTAATGCAAAATAACATACGTTACTCTAGTCATTTGGAGATTAATTTGTTTTATTTGTCAGAAAGAAAGTTTAAATGAAGAATAAAAGCTACACATTACATTGATTCATTGGAATAATTAGTACGAATAACTAACCTATGAATAATTGGTCGATGATTAAATTTTGCGCGCCGTGCCCAGACAAGCTTAAATTTAGACCACCCATAATCTTTATGGCTTTTGCACACGAGGCCATCAAAAGTACACAAACGTTGGTTGCGGCAAAACCTAAGATGACACTAGAACAAACCATTTACTGTTCATTCGCATTCTCGTCGAAAAATTAAAAAGAACCACTGAATTTCATCGGAGAACCAATATCGTTATTGTTTCTAAATGACTTTTTAAATTATTTTTTTTAGTTACTGGATTTTCCAGTCAACAGTCCGCTTCAAACGCCTTATGTGCTAATTACCTTACCACTTGATAAGTCACCGATCCCAATAAAAAACAGCGTTAGTAATGTAATATGCAAAATAATGACTTTTTAATTGTGCGTATTGTGTTTTTACAAACAACAACCTGATGCAAACGCCATATTTTCGAGTAAATTAGAAGCTACGAGTATTCTTCAAACAACTTTATTTAAATTTGCAAGCCATTCAAGACTTTATTTCACCCCTGAACTAAACAACATGTCTCTAAGTTATAAGGTATTAAAATGCACTAGAAAAGCTTCCTCTCTCCAACTTTAGCTCAAAATTCGACAGTATGAGTGTAATTCTTTAAAAAATATTTTGGTAATATTTATAAATGGCTAATGTGCAGATACGCCATAGGCAAAAAGTGAAAAAGAAGAGACTTTTCATTTATAGCATTTGAAAGACACTTTTTTATGTTGCACCTTTATGCTAACCAAAACACATTTAAACAATTCAAACTCGTGATTTTATAAATGGGTTCCAATTATATATTCCATGACTGATTTAAGCTGTGAGCAACTCAATAAACTTTAACGACTTAAGAATACATAAAGAAGGTAGGTTTTTTTAATTTTTGAGGGATGCAATTGTTTTGAATGGTCGAGTGGTGCGTATATATAATTAATCCCAGATTTCTGTAGGTTTTATTTACGGACGCCTGAATATGGTCCTATGAAATATGACCACATTTCTGATTATCGTAGGCAACTAAAATGGCTCAAAAACAGCGGAGAGACTATCACTCCCTCTCACTTCTGTTCAATGTACTTTATAGTTCTAACGCTCCTTTATACCTGCGTGAAAAATTTCAACGCTTATCAGTTCATGGTTAACCTCTTTGATCTAATTCTCAAAGCACTTTCTTAATACCCATCCACAATTCCTCTTTCTTCTCTAACTCATAAAGTGTCCATGCGGCTCGACTGTGGAATCATTTACCATCCACCATCGAAAATGTTACTTAATGTTTTCTATTTAAATCACGTCTGAAGAAATATCTCCTTTCTTTTCTATAATTTCTCCTCCTTTCCTCTTTTTTCCTTTTCCTATTGAGTAATAAATTTGATTACTCAATAGGAAAAATGTTTCACAAAAATCGCACTTTTTCCTCTTTCCAATTGTTCCAAGAAGCTCAACTTTTAGATCTAAGACAAATATATTGTTTTCAATATTTAAAATATAAATTTAATAACCAAAGTTTATTTAAAAGTAATTCAAATAGATCAAGTCAAAGAAGGAATCGTGTGTTAGAAATACCACATTGTAAAACGAGGCTCGCACAGAGACATGCATATTTTATAGGCCCAAAAATTTTTAATTCTTTTTTTACTGATAATATTTCATCGATTCCAAACTTTCAAAATTTTCCTCCTTTTAAAAAACATGCACTATCCTGGATTCAAACTAAAGATATGAACTCTTTTTTTCTATGATTTATTTTGTTGCCCTTTAATAATAAGGAATATTTTTTTGTTTTTTTAAATATTTTTTATTTCCTTTTTTAATTACTATTAAAAAAATACCGTATTATCTTTTACAGAATATTTTATTTTTTTCTCATGTTATACAAACATATTATAAGTGTCTATTATTTATTATAGGAGCAAAAATTCATTAACATTTTCTTGTATACCCACGAACAGGCCATGCCTTTGTGGGATTTTTTGTTTACTATTTTTCTATTTATATGTAATTATGCTTTTTTTAATACTCTGTTTTATTATAATGTTTATTGTAAAAAACAAAATAAAATAAAAAAATAAAAAAATTAAGGTATTTTATAAATAAATACGTATAGTTCTATTTTTATATATCTTTTGCTAATTAATCTTTATTTTCTATTGAATATGTTCTGTAACTTCGATTATAAAAATAAAACTAATATTGTATTGGTTGGTTGGAAGAAACTGCGGATTATTTCATTCATTTTAAAAAAATTGTCTTAATTTTTTTATTCACACTCTCTTGCTGATAATAATATTTTATAAATCTTTTAAAAAGGTTGTCCGTGCCTTTTGTTTAGTTTTGTCTGGTAGTTTATTGTATAATATCAGTTCGTGGTTTATTAGTTTCGACTGTCTTTGTCTCGTTTTAGAAGGTTGTAAATGAAATTTTTCAGATATTTCGTATTGTGTCTATGTTTACTACAATTTTTTTCATGTTTTAGTTCTTCGTCAACAATTACATCAGCGGCTAATTCATGGATACATTTTAATGATTCTAGTTTAAAGAGTTTTGTTATATTTAATTGATTAGTTTGTTGAAATAGTTCTCTAGTTGCTGTTAGATAGGGAAGGTCATAATAATAACAAATATGGATAATTTATACAGCGCCATTTTTGTAATATAATACCTCAAGGGTGTTTTACAAAGTGATCACATAAATATATCAATTTAATTTTAACTTTTTAATTTTAAAAAAATAATGACCTTTGTCACCACATGCTAAGAATTTGTTCAAATGATTTAGAGAAATAGTGGGTTTTAAGTTTTTTCCAAAACATTACTTCACTCTCACATTTTTGGACCTCTGCTGGGAGAGCATTCTATGCCGTAGGGCCTGCGACCGCAAATGCGCGTTCGCCAAATTGAGTGCGCTGTTTGCGTAGAGGTATAATAACTTTTCCTTTTGACCTTGATGTAGCTGATCTAAGCGTTAGACGTCATATACTTTAATATTTTATGTTGCTGTCTTTAATATTTTATTTTTATTTCCTGTTCCCCATTGAAGTTGCATATAACATATTTTAGTTTTTGCATAGGCTTCATACATTAAAATAATTTCGGTTTTTGGAAAAAAAGTTTAGATTTTTAAAAAAGACTCTATAATGTCGCCATTTTGCAAATTTAAGTATTGATATTAATTATCTATGTCAATTGCTATCTGTTGTTAGTCCTAATTATTTAACATGTTCAATTTCAGTAAGTCGTTCATCATTTATGTGAGCTTCTATTTTAAAACATTTATTTCTAGATTCAAAATGGATAACATTGCATTTTTTTTCATCAAGTTTAAGTTAGTTTATGTTTGTCCATTTAGTCAACATATCAAGATCTTCGTTTATGTCATTTTTTGTTGATATTGTTGCTTTCTTTTTGCTGACTGTACTTGAAATAGTACATTCTTACGTAGAATAAAATAATTTTCTATAACAGAAAATAGTTTAAGTGCATTACATTCAGAATAAATTTAATGCAGTTACATTATGCACTAAATGTTTATATCAGGGCCTTAAGAGTAATCACGTGAAATGTGAATGCAGGTATACTTATGCAGGTAGATTAAAATTCCATACGGCGAATGCCATTACACTAGATATTATATTATTAATTGGATCAGAGTCTTGCATAATGAGCAGCGTACTACGTAATTAGGGAGAGATTTAATCTAATTAATTTCAAAATCTGATAAGAATTAAAAGTATATGGACAATATTTTGAGTTTGTCTAAATTTTTGCAGACAAGGACTGAATTCAACTTCCTAGGGAGCTGTTAATATCAACATATTACAACCGATATAAATAACATTTTAGAGAAAATAATATAGAAGTCTAGGCATCTACAGGGCTTATAACCTGTCATTGGCAGGTTTAGGTGGCCACTTTACCCACTGTGTCATTCACCATTCTGCCCATATTAGAACATCTGTTTTCCTTAAATTCTTTCATCTGTTGATGTTTGTGAAGTTAAAGAGCTGAAACTTTTATTTATGCGGGTGAGATACATATCATTGAATTATTTCACCTACATACTAGGCAATGCATAATAATTGTATTTTTTTAAAATTTCTATACTTTTTCATGGACCAGGTGGATTTATCAACAATATTGTCCGAATCTTGACATTGGTGATGTAACATCGTGTTACTACAAGCAATAGACAGATTTTTTTCAGTTCAGACATTTGAAAAACTTACTTAATTAAATTTGTAAAAAAAAAATTAGACACTTAAATCTTTTTTCTCATTTACCTACCAGGGTTGCATTCGACGATACTGCAAATATTCAAAAAAATTAAAGGATGTTTTTTTTTTGTTTTTAAAAATGTTTGTTTTTGAATGTTTACAAACAACATTCACTTTTTATGGATCCCAATCAATTTTTTTCCTTATATTCCTTATAATTTCTTTCCGTTTATTTATTTTTACTGGATTTTGGGTAAAACTAAAATAATCATAACTCACCTTTCATACATTTAAAAAAAATGAATTCATTAATTAAGTGCACCCCTGTTGGTAAGAAGAGCCGAGTTTGATTTTTGCAAAAAGAATTCTATATTTGAAAACTAATTATTTGATGTTTTGGAATTCAACCATAAACAAATAAAATACCTTCTAAAATTCAAAATTTTACTATTAATAATTTTGAAAATCAATCATAAACCTAGGTACCTACTTATCAATGAAAAGTCTTTTTTCAAGCTTATAGCAGGCAAGCCAACGTTCAGGCAGGACAACGTCTGTCGGGTCCGCTGGTAGTTTATAAATATTGATATGAATTGAATGGAATTAAATTAATATCAGAACAATGTTTGAGTATGTCCAAATGCTTGCAGACTGGCTGGATTTTCTCCCTAGGGAGTTATTTAGATTTAGATATTTTAACAGCCTACCACATACCACATACCGCACACCGTATCTGGGGACATATGTTTAAATTTATTTCAACAGAGAGGGAAAACATTTTTAAGAAGGGAATATGGAAGTCTAGGCATTTACAGGGTTTGTGACTTGTTATTGGCTGGTTTAAGTGGCCACTTTACACACTATGTAACATTCACCATTCTGCCCATGTTTGAACATCCATATTCCCTTCTGAAAAATGTTTTCCGTCTCTGTTGAAATCAAGTTAAATATGAATTACTCCCTAGGGAGGAATTCCAGCCAGTCTGCAAGCATTTTGACATACTCAAACATTGTTGAATTAACTACCTGGTAAAAGAAGTCTAAAAATTGGAAAATTGTTTTCAGGCGTTGCCTAGTAGGTGATTTGGTTCAGCCGGATGAATCTCACCCACTTAATAAAGGTTTCAGCTCTTTTATTTCACAAAAGTCAACAGATGGAAGAGTTGAGGAAATGTGGATGTTCAAACGTGAGCGGAATGGTGAATATTACACAGTGTGTTAACTGGTCACTTAAACCAGCCAACGATAGGTCATAAGCCCTGTAAATGCCTAGACTTCCATATTCCCTTCTCAAAAATGTTTTCCCTCTCTGTTGAAATAAATGTAAATAATATTAGAACGTTCATATTTTATGTTTGTTTTATTTTAAGATCCAATAAATAAATACAATATGTTTAAATACTGGGACTCAATAAAAAATGTGAATACAGCTCATCCGGTCGAATCAATGATACCAACGTAATAATTAAAATTAATTGCCAGCTCTGTTACATTTTTTATTGTTTATTTGTTGACTCTTCCTTGACTCATGGTTGCAAGTTACAATGAGCGATAATTAAAAACATAATAACACGGGGTACTTTTTAATATCATTAAGCCAAAGTGCATCTTTTCAATTAGTTATAGGTCATTGATAAAATGTATGTTGGTATAATTTTATTCTTGGCATGATTTCATAAATCGTATTCTCGTTTATAGAATGGATACGCATTATTGGACGATGTTGCCAAGTGTATCAATTATGCAAATGGCTTTTAAACTGTAACCAAAATTTTAAGTAAAAATTTTGAAAACACATAAACGGTACCTACACGGTTAAAACGAGATCATTACGTTTTCGAATTTTCGAGATATTAATGCCATTTTTTCTCCTGAATCAGTTCAATAAAATGTAATATTAATGATCACAATTTTTTTATTTTTTTTAAACAAACACAGTGTCATTGTTATAAATAAAACGTACAAAATAACCACAAATAACAAAACCAATTGCGGGTTTCATAAAGCAACGAAAATATAAACTAAAAAAACGTACAGTTTGCTAGGGGTGAATGGAAGTGGAATGGGAAAATGGGGGAGGAAGAGAAGAAAGAAGAAGAAATAGGAAGCAAATATAAAACAATAAAAAAGACATAAAAATGAATATAAATGTACACATACAAAATACATACATACATATACATACACACATATCCATATATAATATATATACATACGTACACATACATTCATACATAAACACACATGAACATGTACAATATAGATATACATACACATTCAATTTTTCAAATTTTAAAGATTGCTTGCTATCCCTGTTATTCTTTCTTTTTTCTCTGCTGCGTTGACATGTTTTTATACTTTTAAACTACTTTTAATTACTTTTATTGTGTATATGTTTATAAAATCAATATATTGCTGCTTTTACTATAGTGTGTCATTATTTTTGAAGATATTTTTTAAATTGGCTTAAATTTACTGTCTTATATTACATTTAAAGATTATTTTCATCGTTTCTTTGAATCCTTTAAAATATGAATGTATACACATGTATTTCCTTTTCAAAAATGTTTTTTTTTTACATCTGAACAAGTTTTTAATTTTTTCATTCTTAGGTTTTAATATGTATAAGTATATGTGTATATATGTGTATGTATGTATGTGTATATGTATATGTGTGTAGGTGTATGTGTATGTGTGTATGTATATCAATCAAAATGTGTATACGAGTTAGTTTATATTTTATTAGTTTGTGCTCTCTATTAATTTGTTTACTATTATCATATATTAGAATAAAATTGCCTATCTTGGAACATGGTATGTACCCTTGTTAGCTGGGCAAAGTGAACATAAAGTTTTATTTATGATAAAATTTATAAATAAATAAAAATAATAATTTAAAAGTATTTCCTGTTGTAAATACTATTTACAAACTTTTAAATAACTTTTTACTTTGATTTTAATTTTTAAACAACTTCTATTTATGATTTTTTTATCTTCTCTTTTTTGTTTATAAAAAAAAATAGTTCAATAATAAACTCATATATAATTTTAATATAAAATGGAACTTTACTGGTTCATTAGAGTTAAGTCTTACTTTGTAAAATATAAAACTATGCAACCCTACTCTATATTTCACGAATAAAAGAAATTAAAAAAATACACACATATTAATTTATTTATTTTCTTTTATTTGGGAAACATACAGTACAGTTACAAAGTTTAAATTTTTACACAATTAGACTTAACTCTAATAGACCAGTGAAGTTTCCATATTATAAAGCAATTACTTATAAGGTTAATTACGAAAGTATAAAAAAGAGAAGGAAAAGGAAAAAGAAAAACTTAAATGAAAGTTGTTTAAAAATATAAATTTAAGTGAAAAAAGATATTTTAAAATTTGTAGTTTGTAGTGAGTATTTACAAATGGAAATTATATTAAAAACAAAGAAAATTTGTATAAACCTAGTATAAAGTTACGCCTACGCACAGTGCAAGAATAAGGATATGAGTACCATCTATATCAAAGTGGTAGAACAAGGATGGTATTCCCATCCTTATTTTACCACTATGCTTAGGCGTAATTTTATACCAGGTTTATAAGTTAGACCCATTCTAAACTCATAAAATCTGGCTCCTGGTCTTACAAATTAAATTAAATAAATATAGGGTCACGGCTGGTTAAGCAGTCAAAATGCGACAAGGTCATTTTTTTTTTATTCAAAAAAGGTTGTTTTTTAAATAAATAATGTTCACGTTTTCGTTTTGTTTATTTCTGTCATTGTACGTAAAATACATATTTCATTAATTTAAAACCTGTTTTATTAAATATGTGAACTTAATGTCCCACAAATGGGGTATTAATCACTGCTATCAATATGTTTTTTTTTTAGTAAAACCGTGTGTGTTGGATTTGTTCCGACGTTTCGGCTATCATTGAGTTATTAAATCGCAAGCTACAAAAAAGAATAAGAAAAAAGATATCACCAGAGGAACTGCATACCTACCATATGTACAGAATTTTACTGACAGGATAGCCAAAGTGCTGAAGAAACATAATATTGAAACAACGTTTGGGCCTGTGGGAAAAATAAAAGAAGCATCTATTGAACCCAAAAGATAAGAATTTCTTGGAAACGGAAGATGTTTATAAACAAAGTTGCCAAGGATGTGATAAAATGTACATAAGACACACAGGGCGCGCAGCAAAGAAAAGTATTGACGAACACAAAAGAGGGTGTAAACTTGGGCATCCTGACAAATCTGCAATAGCGGAACACTTTATAGATACCGGACAGTTTTTCGCCTTTGAACCGAAAATTTTGCATAAATCCAGTAATTACAGAGCACGAATAATAAAGGGGGCAATTGAAATACACAACACCCAAATGACACAAACAAAGACGACGGGCTTGAATTAAACTGAACATGGTTCCCAGCCCTACATACTACAAAAATGAATAGAAATGTGCCTTGTGCCAACTGCGACACGGTACAAATTACTAGTACTTAAACATACTATAAATACTATAAAACACTCAGTTTTCCCTGAAGATAGCTCCTTCAATCATAGCCGAAACGTCGAAATAAATACAACACACACGGTTTCATCAACAACAAAAAAAAACATAGGGGTATTTATTATTTTTTGGCTCTCGTATAAAATTCGTGTTAATGAGCCCGTTTTTGCCATGTACCCTTAAAATTTTATTCTTGTATGTAATTAAGGGTGCTATACAGGCAATCAAGGTATACTGTGGGCATGATTATCGGCCATATAATAAAGTATTTAAGTAATAAAATAAGTCAAATTGATTATTCATAAGTTTTTATAAATATATGATACACGAACACAAATAATATTCATCCCATAAAATGGGCAAAAAAGCTTTAAAAATTTATTACGTTAAGGTGGTTTTAATGCGAAAAGAGTATTAATAGGCTAAATACTCTCGAAATGCTTTCTCTGGTGAATTTTGGTAAATCGAAGTACGATAGATGTACAAATGTCGAGATCCGTACATCACGTAAGGCTGAGATAAACATTATCGACAAAATCAAGAAAGAAGCTCTGCGTTGGTTTGGACATTTAGAGCGAATGGACCGCGAAAGAACGGCTCAAAAGATTTACCATGCAAATGTTGATGGATCCAGAAATAAAAGAAGACAAAGAAAGGTATGGTCGGAATAATCGGCTAATGAATGTAGAGTAAGTGAGATCTGTTTGCAAAGACGTATTTTTTGCGAATTATGTGGTTATTTTATTTATTTATACTTTTACATTATTTGTATTCTTTTTTTTTATACAGAATAATGTTCCCTCACTGGGGTGTCCCATGCCGAGAGATACATTTTACAAAAGGTGAAACATGCCTAAGATTATCTTTTTAACAAAGTTAACAAAATAATAACAATAAAAAAACGTAATTAACCTAATTATAATTAACATAATAAACAATAAAAAACAAAAACATTCATAAAAATTATAACCAATTCATATAGACTAATCAATAAAATTCATAAACAGTGCATACATTTTACATATTTGGCTTGATCCACTCATCGATCCGTGCGCAACCCACCTCCACTATCCATTTTATAATAGCAATTATATATTTTGAGAACTTACTTATTGTCCTAATAGATAATGGAAGTAAATTGTACACTTTAACCGAGTAGTAGGTCAATCCTCTTTGACGGTTGTATTTTTTTTTTTTGCAGCATCAGGGTGAAGTATCTAGTAACTCTTGTATTTGTAACGGAAGGTAGAGAATAATGTTTACGTGCGTATAGTAACAAATTTTTTACATAAAGTTGTTTAGATTTGACATTAGGTTTTCAAATATACCATTTTCAAATCGAGTAATAAAAACACAACGTCTGTTTATAGAAAATAATAATAATACATGAAATAATTTATTTTATATGTTGGGAATCTGTCATAGCATGTAATTCAAATTCAAACTACTTAACCCTTTCATCCCGGGTGCTCATTCAAATATACACGAAATTTATGATTTATGTAATACCGTAGTGCATTAAAAAGCTGCGGGTTTATTTTTTATTTAGTGGGATTCTTCAGACCATCTCTATTTTCGTCTGCATATGTTGATAGTCATTACAGAGATTAATTTTATTTAAGTTTGGCGGTTGAGTTTTGCAACAAATTAAGATCCAAATTAGTCCCTAGGTAGGAAATTTAGTCTGTCTGCAAACATTGTTTGCATTCCCAATACTTTAAACGTTTCACAAATGTAGTGCGATTTACGTTAAATGTCAATTTTTTTATGTTAATTTTGCATCTGAAATGGTTGTTCATCAAGTGAAGCTCCCAATTCTTCATCTTCAAACTTTTTTGGTGAGCCAAGGCATTCTTTATCTTCAACATCAAAATCATTATTTTTAAAGCATCTAAACCAATTTCTGCATATTGTTTCCAGCAGAGCGTGGTGCCGTGTCCATTATAATTCTATGTGATCCAGCTGAAGATTTGAAAAAAGTATGTAGTGAAATTTCTTATTCTTATTTTTTTTAAACATAATTTAAAATTGCAAATGGTTGCAAAATAGAGTGCGAAAATATTTTTGAGAAAGGAATATAGAAGTCTATGTAATATATAATCTGTACTTTTTTTTTTTTGCACAGGAGTTGCTTATTTTTTACCTTGCGTTTTATGTACAAGTCTTATATTAAATGCAAAAAGTATGCTCTTTCTAATTACTCTGACTTAAGTATGGTTGAGCTAATTTATTTATTTATTATCATTATATTACACACACAGAATTATAATTTATACAAAGTTGCTTTGACTGCCTAACTAGGGTGATGTACCCCGTTCTAAGACAGTCAAAAAAATAAAATAAAAACAGTAATCAATATATGGAAACAGTTATAAAGATAGAAGACAAAGTGAAAAACAAAGTAAAAAATGGAGTAAAAACATGGTAAAAAATGCAGCAAAAACATAATGAAACCAAAGTAATAAATGTAGTGAAAACATAGTAAAAACCATTAAAAATATATAAATATGTATGTAAAAATATTTTAAAACTCAGTAAAATGTGAAATAAAAACCGAATACATAGTACGAAACATATTTAAATTCATAGTAAAAAATGAATGTATATAGCGAAAAGCATATTTAAAAAAAAAATAACATGGCAAAATACCGAGTAGAAAGAGAAAAAGAAACATTTTAAAAAATAAAGTAAAAAATTTATTAAAAAAAATACATCGTTAAAACAAATTAAAAAGTCATGAGGATCTTAAAAATTAAATCAGTAAAAAACGAAATATATATATATACAATTTAAATTAAAGCATGTGTTGGCCATCTGACAGCCACCATCAACCCCTCAGACTCCCTGTGACCAATTTCTCCAAAAGTAGTTAGCAACTTCTTTAGCTTGTGGTTCTTGCAACATTTCCATGGCTCTGGCATTATATTATAAAGCTTTTGTCCTATGTAAGAGTATTGTCTCTGTGCTAAGGAAGTTTTAGCCATTTGTCGGGAAATCAAATCGTTACTGGAACTCCGAGTCTCATAATGATAGGCAACTGATGGATGAATATCTCTGTTAATGTGAGTGGCCACCATTGCTCTCAGTAAATATTGCTATCTAATATCAAGCACTGCAAACCCCTTGAATAAAGAATCACTCTGATATCTAAAAGGCTTTTTTAGAATGGTTCTTATCAACGACTTTTGTGCTTTTGCTGCTGGGTCCAACTTTGTCTTGGTACAGCTACCCCAAGCAATTACACTGTACGTCAAGATAGTTTGTCAGTGCAAAGGAGAAGAATTTCAAGTCTTTGGGTCTTAGTTTATTTCTTAGGGGTAGAAATAAATGTATCAAGCGTTTCATTTTATATGAAATCGTTTCAATATTAAAATTAAACCTTAAAAACCTATCAATTTTAATACCTAGGTATTTGATATTTGTGACCGATTCCAACTGCACACAATTACCGTTTAATTCACCGTGGCATTGGTGCAGCCGTAAATCGTAATTGGTACGGAGTTGTCCAGCCAAAGTTATGCTAAAGCAAATATATTTCGTTTTTTTCTGAATTCAAAGTAATTGGCTGTGGTCTTGTTAAGGAACTTCTCCGCATTTGCTTTAAGAAAAGAAAACCACAGAAAACTCATTCAAAAGAAGCCGGACTATTGACAGACATCAACAGACCTTCAGTTCTACTTTGAGAATGTTCGGCATTTTGTCTCCTATTTTTATTTATTTCAGCAATTACTTTTACTATTTTCACCATGTTTGATATTACCTCATGCAATAAGTTTTTATCACTTATTTATATATTATTACTAGTATAATCTGTAAATGCATAACCTTCATATTCCTTTCTTTTTAATACTCCATACAATATGTACAGAAGAGAATTAATAGGCTTGATTCATGATCTTCATTCATAATTCGTTTAATCATTAAATCAAATGCAATTTTCCACTCTCACTTTCCTTCAATCATCCTTTACCACTCCCTATCAATTTCCTTCTTTTCCTTTCCACTATCTCCTTGTTTTGTCCATATTTATCTTATTTTAATATATAGTATATTTATTATTTATATAGTTTAAACTTCAAGCCGTCGTCGCTTTATTACAGTATTATTTAGTGAATACATATAATTGGATGGCAGGCCCTACTATGTATACATTTTATATATATTTTTTTTAAAAAATATTCATTTAACCTGTACATCTGTTTGTATTTGAAATAAATAAAATAAAAAATAAAATTAAGTGTTTTCCGTCTCTGTTAAAACAAATTTGAATTTCAACAACTCCCTTAAGAGAAAATCCAGCCAGTCTGCAAGCATTTGGATCAATTCAAAATATCGTTGAATTAACTAACTGGTAAAAGAAGTATAAAAAAAGGATATTTTTTTTCATGCGTTGCCTTTTAAATTTGTTCAACTGGAAGAATCTCACCCACACGATGAAGGTTTCCGCTCTTTTATTTCACATAAGTCAACAGATGTTAACAGTGTTAAAGAAATGTTGATGTTCAAACATAGGCTGAATGATGAATGTTACACATTTTGTAAAGTGGCCACTGAAACCAGCTAATGGCAGATTATAAGCCCTGTGAAAGCCGAGACTTCCATATTTCCTTCTCAAAAATGTTTTTTCTGTTTGTTGCAAAAAATTTAAATGTGAACAACTCCCTGGAGAGGAAATCTAGCCATTCTGTTAGAATTTGGACATACTCAAAACATTGTGTAATTCGACATGTTTAACGCTACGAAAAAATATGTTTTTTTACATTTCGGCGGAATAACATAAATATACTGTCGTTTCAAGACCAATGGTGGAACTTTACGATAAGCTATAGTGTTGGCCGATGTAAAAATGTTTAGATGACACCTTACATCGGAAAGCAGCGAGAGCTTATTTCAAGTCCCTTTTTTAAAAAAATATATAAACTATCTACGCAGTTAACTAACTCAATTCATAAAACCAGATTTAGAGTGAAAGTAAGTAGAGATTATTATTGTATCCAGTGTTCATTATACAATTTCTGAATTTTAAGGATTCAATAAAATGAGAATTGATTTTTAAATTTGAAAAAAAAACAGTTTTAGTACATGAACAAAAAAATTAATAATTAAGGAATTAATCTGGGTCTGAAGGGGTTATATATGAAGCAGTATGGTGCCAAAATAGATTCACTTTCCAACCAATAGCCTTTTTTTATTTTTAACACACTAAATAATATTATGTAATGCAATAGTTAGATAGGGAGAGATAAGAGGAGCACTGTAAACAAATATGACAACCATTTTTTTTAAATGCAAAAAAGAACAAAAATGACAATTTTTTACTTATACTTTGTCTAAAAAAATAACAATATCGTTTCAGTTTTTAGGTGCGGAAAACGGGACAACGAAACGTCGATTTTGTCTATTTTAGTGAGTGTATTATTTTAGTTATTCGGTGGGGTAATCATTGTTCTACGGAGATAGCCTGCCCGTCTATATCGGCGGCGAGGTCTCGGAACAATGTTTTGTCCTACAAATTGCTGTTTCCACATGGACAATGGTCGAGCCCTGGGACAAAGCAGCATTGTATTTTTTATGTTTAAACGGTTATTTTCACGGCCTCAAATATTACGCGGCCTATATGACGGATTGTTATATGTAGCGAAGTTTAAAAAAAGATAATGTACACCATATTTAAGAAGAAAATTTATGTTAGATAACTCTATACCCCTTTTACCTCCATCTCTCTTCATATTACAGTGTAGATATTTAGTCAACTTTTCTTTCAAATATATATATTTATATCAATGTTCAGTATTATAATCAAAATATACCTTTATTTTGTTGGGACACAATTTTATAATATATTTGATTTTTATTTAGAAACTTTGCTGGTCTGTCCTTAAACTGTATTTTTTTAATGTTATTATATCATTGTCGACTGTTTGTTTCTTTAAAATAAACAAATAAATAAATACCTACAATATACCACTACTTTTCTCAAATCAAATGGTTTGAGAACGTAGGAAGAAATTGCCTTAATAACCACCCTTATGCATATGTATGTAAAGCGTATATGTATATAAAGCGTTTAAATAAATTATTAATAAGGAATTTTCTTTCCTCGAATTTTCTTCCGAGTTTCGTGACAGCTTGTCGACGTCTGCTTAACTACAAATGTCAGTTGTCAGTTGTCACTAAGTTAGCTAGTGACAGATCAGTACGCAAGCCGATTGGTCAGTCGCTGGATCTGCTGACGTCACCCGGCAGCCGATTGGTCGGCGACCGATGACGCAATGCCTGCTGACGTCGCCGTGTGTAATGAGATTGCTTAACAGAGCGCGAGGAAATAACTGATTTTCAAATAGTGGATTTTGAAAATGGAATGTGTTTATTAAAAGGCTAAATGAATAAAAAAAAAAGATGCGATTCTCGTTCTCTTTCATTTCTGTATTTTATATCGAACAAGTTTAGTGAGTTATTGTTAGTTAAATATTATGAACTACCAAGGTTTTCTATATATTTCTTGATACAGCATATTTTATCTATTTTATTTTATTTCTTTAAATTTTTTCAAGTGACATTTAAGTTCATTTTTTATTACATATATCATTTTATTTGCTGAAATAAAAAAAACCACATGGACATGGCCTGTGCGTGGGTATACAAAATCTAAAATACTTTATGAAATTTATAGCGTAGATGTGTATATAAATATAAAAACCGAGACGTAAACTAAAAATGAAGTTGGATTCAGGTTTTTTTTAAAAGTGGTAGTTAGTGTAAAATAAGAGAGTAAGAAATAGGAAAAACAGGAGGTGAGGCAAAAAAAAAAAAATTAAAGTAGACAATTAAATTAAGAAAAATTACGAAAGCAAATAAAAAAATATCTGAATGATTTATCATGGACATTTATGTTTATGACCCAGTTTATAAATACATTTACTAAATCTTGGTATCGATTTACAAAAAAATGTCTAACACGTAATTTCTTCTTTGACTCTGGCGGTTTGAGTTTTAAGAAAACAAGTGCTGGCGATTTACAACCTATTTTGGACATTGGAGACAATATATTTGTCTTTTATTCAAAACTTTCGCTTCTGGGAATAATTGGATGGAGGGATATGTTGGATTCATTTTAATCAGAATGTTTATAATCATATTATTATTGTGATTTTTTTTATTTCCACATTCTGGTATTTTTGGAGATATTTTATGTTCCATGTACTTTAAGTTTAATTTTTATGTCTTGTTTTCCGTAATTATTTTTTTCTCGCATTTAACATTTGTCAATATTGTATTTTGTGTTTCTGGCCAAAAATGATAGAAGACATAATTTATTTTAAACATATTTATGTTAACGCGTATACATATACATACTTATTTTGATTATTACAAACGGATATGAAAATATAGAAAGAAAGAAGGAGAGATTAAGAAAAATAATGAAGATGTTTCAACAAAAGTAATATTTAGACATTTAACATAAGGAAATATTAAGATATACCTACTTTAAATATCATTGATTATAAAATGAATGTTAATCCTAGAATATTAAACTATCGTAAATATTACAACGGCCAAATTATTTAATAATAAAATTAAAAAAATTATAATAATAAAAATAATAAAAATAATAATAATAATAACAATAATAATAATCATAAAAAAAAATTTAAAAAAATAATAATAATAGTAGGAAATCTTAAAAAAAACGGCAAACTAGATATCATTACTTTTAAAATATAAATACAATATGAAAAATGTAGTAGGTATATTTAATTTTGTGATACTGTGTACAATACATAAAAAGCTGTGTAAAATAAAAATAAAAATAATTTATTAAAAAAACATCATAATCGGTTCAGTTTTGAGGTGCAGAAAACGGGACAACGAAACGTCGATTTTAGTTGGGTTTAATCAGTGCGTCGTGCAGTTGTCTTTTTTGCATTGTATCGGGGTGGTATCTGCTAGAGTGTGAGGCAATGTTTAAATTACCCGTTTGTCAAAATTCTGACCAACTGCATATCCTCCAAAGGTGAATGGCCAAGACACTCGACTCACGCACGAAAGGGTTTAGATTCGATTCCCTGTGAGAACGCAAAATTTTAATTTGATTTTTCTCCAGTCTGGGTGCTGTATTCAGCACTGTGATTGGGCATCCTGGTCTGTCGTGGTGCAAAAAAAAGAGAAATATTCATATCATAGGTTTTTTTAAATTTGCGTTCATAACAATATCTAAAAAACAAATGAGTTATTCATTACCTGCCCTATGCACGAAAAAAAAACTTTTGCATTTAAAAAAACCATAAAAGTCACTAAATTTGTGTATTTTCCCTTTTTCCACAAGAACACAACACAATGAATCTTTTTCTAAGAAACACAAAAATACAATTCTTTTCCCTGGGAAAAGAAAATATTTTACTTCTAAATCGAGACAATAAATAGGGTCAGTTGAAGGTTGGTGGTTTGATAAATGACCTCAGTATGAGCTTATGAGCGGAGAAAACAAAAAGATACATCTTCCAGAGTTAAATTGATAAATTTTACACTATTTTACATAAAAGACGAGTTTTTTTTTTGAAATTTTCTGGGGGAAGATTCTCACTCTAAACCACATATTTTCATTACATCGTCAATTTCATAGGAACGTCATCGGTGACAAGAATAATTTTCTTCAAAAATATTACATATACCTATTTATTTTTTCGTCGAAACATTTTCTTATGACGTATACCTACAATTATATATTTTGTCAACGAAACATTTTCTTACAAAATATTAAGTTTACGTGTATATTTAAACCGGGTTGTGGTCCCGTGGTAGTATTGTGGACTCACGGGCCAAAGGCCCGAGGTTCAAATCTTTTTTTACCACAACTCGATTTCCATTTTTCCAGCACAAGTTATTTACGACATTTAGGAAGCGGTCTGAAAATGGAATTATTTAAGTAAATAATAAGAATTTAAGTTTTTCTTTTTTCGGAAAATAATAAAAATTTGTCTATGAAACATTTTTGCGTACTTCGTATACATACTCAAAACATTATTATGTTAGCATCAAGTCATTTCAAATAAAATCAATCGAGTGGTAAAACCTCAGAGTAATAATGCGTAACCTAGAGAGGAGCCCAAACGTAGGAAAACCATTATATGACTATTGGGTATTAAGTTAGCTACAGTTTGCAGCAAAACAATGGGCAGTACTCAGGTCGAGAATTGCCAAATGTATATTAATTTGCATTGTGATTACTTTTAAATATGTACCTGTGTATTTATCATTGCAGGGTTATTCCAATATATTTTTCTACAATTCACCTATATTCATTTTATAAAACTGAAAATACATGTGTATGTTTATTTATTTTTTATTTATTCATTTTATTCACAATATATTTATGTTTTATTTATTGAGACATAAATCCCAACTCCATTGAACCAAAATCCTGTGTTGAGTTTGTTTGTTTGTCCGTCACATCTCCGAAATAGCGAGTTGTAGAGGCCTGAAATTTGGACACGCCATTTAAGATACAATTTCAAGGTTTACGTTGCTATTTTCGAGTAAAATTTTAATCGACCTCTCCTTGATAAAAACTCAAAATGTATATGGATTCCTAGTGCGGCTCTGACATATTGCCCATGATAAAAAATAGTTACTGAAGTAAATATGTTGATATAAGAAAAGTTTTTAAGCAACATAATACACGTGTCAGGACAATAAATGCCAAAAATTAATGTAAATCATGGGAAAATATTTGGAATCAATTACCTGTGAAAACTGACTCCTACTGCTGCAACTAAACATGTTGCAATTCACCATGGTTAATTTTTATTTATTTTAACATAAATATCCAAGTTATTTACAAACAAAGCCAAGCACAGCTACAAAGCATGCGATCGGACCGTTATGTTTATGTTGTCAAATAAAACAAAATGGCCACCAATTGGTTGCTAACCAGCAAACCAACATTGCTTGCGTTCTATGAAACATAGTGATAGGGCTTCTTTCTTTGTTACGCATTATTACTCGGAGGGTAAAACCAAACTTATTTTGATTTTATTCTTTTTATCCGAATTCGATTTGAACTTATTATTTGATTGGACGATAATAATAAATATGCAATAATTTAAATTCGTTGTAATAATTATCAATTTTTTTTGTATTTCATATAAAAAATGCAAATATTTTATTTTTCATAGACAAATTTACGTCTTAAGTTCTATTATGGATATCCAAACACGCGAATGATGGTTTTTCTATTACTGAAATCCCACAATCTTACAATTTACCTAAAAGTTATTCATAGAAAATACTACGTCGCATAACTCGACAAAAACAGCTTACCTGTCAAAATAATTCAGCACGAACGTATAAGATTATTATGTTTTTTTACGTTGTGTCTGCGTCGCATTTTTTTTGGCGTCAAAAGAATCGTCAAATTTCGAAACTTTGAATATTCTCAAAGGTACTGTCTTGTAAGAATGTTTTTTTTTACATTTTACAATAGTTCATGAAGGTACATTCTATTCAAATCTAAAAATACCTTTGCTTTATATGTGGGTAACAATAAAATTTTCATATAAATCATTATAGTGTGCTTACTAACGAAATACGTACATTCACAAGTTATTAAATATTTGAATGCACTTTTTATTATTTCACAATCAATATGCGCCAAAATTAAGTTATAAATATTCAAGAGTATGCGTATTGTAAATATTTTACGATTTATTAAGTGATGCCACTTTTCTCGCCGAAACTTCCTTCTAAACGTTTTCATATACATTATATAAACATCTTGAATCGGTACAGAAAAAAATCTAAGACACATTAAGTACAAGCTCAACATCTTAGTAAATATGATTAACTGTAAAGAATTACAAGCAGAATTAAAACTATATTCATTGTATGACAAAAAAATATTTTTAGTTTGATGTCACTGTTTAAAATCTAGTTGTCGTCCCATGGCTAGTGTTGCGGACTCACGGATCAGTGGTCCAAGATTCGAACCCCGCTCTACCCCAACTTATTTTCATTTTCTAACACTGAGTAATTTACAACTCGTTGAAAATGGCCACTAAAATTGAAATACTTGGGTAAATTATAAGAACGCCAATTTTTATTTTTCCCTTTTAAAATAAATAAATAAAAAAATAGTCAACTCTATGTCATAGCTCAGTCCCTGGTTTCATGTGTCACAAAGACGTACAAGGCAACACATGTTATTTCTAAAAGGAAATTTCCAAACTAACGTCAATTATTTTTAATTTTATTTCATTCATTAAAAGATAACAACAGACATTATAACAACAAGAAAAAAACAATATTTACAAATAAACCAAAATTATCGGCCAATAATAGTTTATTTTATTATATGACTAAATACAATGCCGAAAAAAAAAAAAAAAAACGTATCTATGAAAAGCCGCTCCGTACCATTTTATTTGTAAAAAAAAATCACAATAATAATAAATTAATAATGTAATTAATAGGTTTCTTATAAATTTTATGAATAATTTTAATATTTTTAACAGGGGTAATTTACAAATGAAAGAGGTCTAGAATCTTACTTTTTAATTTTAATTTGCGTTAGTTATTACAATATTTGAGTTTGTCTTTATGTTTGTAGACAAAAGACTGGATTTCACCCCCTCGGAAGTCATTAAGATTAACAAATTACAACAGGGATCGAGAATACCTTAAATAAGTAAAATGGAAGTCTAGGCATTCCCTTATAAAGTATTCTCCATCCCTGTTGTAATTAGCATAAGTTATACTTATTATTTTCCTTCATGTGCAAGTGTATTTTGAATCTCATTTTTATTTTAGTTTTCAATTTTAATTTTCCTCTCCAATTTTATTTGGTTCATATAAAATACAATGTTATTTGTTTTATTATAAATTTATCGCAACGTTTATCAATGAATGTAGTATTAATATTTAATTTTATATTACTGCGTACAATAAAAGGCGGTAAGCCGTTTAAATAAAATAAAAAAATATGTGCGAATGTAGAGGAAGTAAAAAAATAAAAATAATAATACCTACTCTATCCAACAGCAACTAAAGAACTTTTTAAACAAACTAAACAATTAAAAGTAACTGAACTCTTTTAACTAGAATCCTTAAAATTTATTCATAAATTTTCCAATGATGTAATTGTAGACGAAGAATTAAAAAATAAAAAAAACTGTAGTAAACATAAACACAATATGATAGTATTAGAAAAAATATCATATGCAACCTTCTAAAACGAGAAAGGGACATTGGAGACGAATAAACCATGAAATGAAATTAAACAATAAACTACCAGACAAAACAAAACAAAAAACTCAGATGTTAACAATATTATTATTAACAGTAGAATGTGAATTTTGAAAGTAAAAATATTTTGTTAAATGTATGTAACCCGTAAGAATTTATCAAAAAAAAATTTGAATAAAAAAAAAATAAAAATAAATAAAGGAATGTGTTTGCAAAGATAGAGTTACGTGGCGTTCTTTCCTCTCTACCCTTATGGAAAAATGGCGTGATGTTTTGTTATTGTTGTTGTTTTATTGAAATAAACATTTACGTTTTTATGATTTACTCCAATATTGCAATTTTACTGCAATATGTAAATAATTCACCATTAGAAAATGAAAATCAAGTTATAGTAGAGTAGAGCTCAAGACTTGAACCTTTGATCCGTGAGACATCGTCATTAACTGTAAGTCGGCAACCTGATTTGATTGTGGTTTCAAATAATCGACGTTTGCTGTTATGCAGAATCATTTGCACCGTTGAGTACGGATAAGGCTAGGATGGTGATGATTCGTTTGATCCATTAAACATGTTTTTCTTGTTACCAATAAAATAAAACGAAAAATTAACAAAGGGAGTTTTAACTTTAGATCCTTCAAATTAAAGTTGCAAATAGCAAAGGACAGATTATTTGTTTATTTTAATAATAGTCTGTTCTTAACTTTCAAAGCACTTTCGTATGGCTGACTGACTATCTAACTTTGTCAATAAATTACCAGTTTCGTGGATTCCTTTATCGAGCGTATTATTGGAAAACACTAAATATATGATAATTTATTGCGTTTTCTTTTACTGGCGAAGAAATCAGATATGTACAAGTATTACATTAATATTTATCAAGCATTTCCACTTTGAATTTATTTATTTTTTCCTCAAATTACTAAAAAATGTTGTTATTAAGCCAATAAGTAATTAGTATTTTAACTTTTTTTTATTTACTAAATTAAATATTTTAGGCAACCAATCATCGTTAAGAAGATGGGATTTTAATTTAGGTGTTCGCTTTTTTCAACTGATTGGTGGTCGGATACATACATTATTCTGATATTCCGAATAAATTCAGTTTATTTATCCCTGACAATTATCTTCGACAAAGGCAACACAGGTTGTTCTACCTACCACGATACAGAATCAACCTGCCAATGGTTATACGGGTAGATAAAACAATCGTATCGCCTCCGATGTCGGTATGTTTCATGACAGTGGGATTTCTCTTAGAATGCAATTCCAATCAGGGAAATATAACTTTTTTTAAAACTTTTTTAAAGTAATAAATGTATATGAAATACTTTTAAATTTGCAATGTTGAATTCCCGCAAAAACAGGTATTTCATTGGCCACGCCCCTAATACGTCACGATTCATGTTTATTTGTTCCTTGCCTATGAAATTTGTAAAGAACAATATCACGAATCTTGACGTCACAACAACCAAGGCCAAGGTCGCGTTCTTCTACGAACGTATTTTTATTGAATTTCTTTTTTACATTTATGTATGAAAATATTTCCACACAATACTCATAATGATTTTGAAAGTACAATTTATTATTTTAAATCCTTTTCATATATTTTTATCGGTATTCGTTGTATGCGATATTTCCGTATTGTAATATGTATGGTTATTTTACGTGACTTTTTTTTCGTTTTTCTATTTTATCGATCTGTTGTGTTTATTTTTTATTGAGAATGAATTGGAATCGGATGCTTTTTAATATTTTCGGTGTCAATAAATAACAAAAAAATTAAAAATAAATTTACAAATTAGGTGCAGAAAGTGGTTTTTTTTCTCAAAACTCCACCAATTTCATAAATGATTCATTTTTAAAATGCATATTTTAAAAGCGGTCAACTAATTTCTTGCCAATCTTCATTTTTATTAAGGCCGTGAACATTGATCGCAATAAAATCGCATCATCTACAAACGATCATTCTTTGTGATAAAATAATTTATTTGCATTCCAAGTATGAACACCATAACATATTTTTCAGGCTATCTTCTGTTGTGTATTACATTCCTTGAATACATTTGCATACACTTGATTATAAAGGAAATAAATTAGTCGTTAATCAAGATAAATTAATTCAACTCACTTCTAGCAATACTATAGATTATATTTTATAATTTATAACTTTTTGTTCACCAATAACATCAAATGAAACATAATAAAAAAATAAGCTTTATGAAAAAATAGCTGCTCTCAACAAAATGTAACACATGAATAACGCTAAATTCGTTTTCACAAAAATATTTGATTTCTCTTAATTTATTTATTTATTATTATAATATTACATTCACAAAATTAAAATTTATCCAAAATTGCTTTGACTGGCTGACTAGGGTTATTATTTACCCTGTTAATTAATTAATTAATTATGGATATCTCATAAAGCGCCATTTTCGTAATAAAATACCTCAAGGGCGCTTTACATGGTGATTCCATTGTTAAGTTAATTTAATTGAAGCTTTTAAATTTGTAATTTAATTAAAATAATTTATTTTGTTGTCACGTGCTACGGATTTATTCAAATGATTTAGAGAACAAGTGGGTTTTAAGTTTTTTCCGAAACATCACTTCACTTTCACAGCCTCGCACCTCTGCTGGGAGAGCATTCCATGCCATAGGGCCTGCGACCGCAAATGCGCGCTCACCAAATTTAGTGCGCTGTTTGCGTAGAGGTATAATAACTTTTCCTCTCGCCGTAGACGTAGCTGATCTAAGCGTGAGACGCCTGTCAGCTAGTTCATCTGGAATGCATAGTTCCCTTAGATATTCCGGAGCCGAGTTGTGCAGTGACTTATACATAAGCCAACAGAGTTTGTATTCGACCCTCTGTGGAAAACGTAGCCAGTGTAGTTCCCGAAGTAGTGGAGTGATATGACTGAACTCAATATATAGAAACAGTTATAAAGATAGAAGACAAAGTGAAAAACAAAGTAAAAAACGAAGTAAAAATGTAGTAAAAAAACAAAAAAACATAATAAAACAAAGTAATAAAAGTAGTGAAAACATAGTAAATATAAAATAACTTTGTTTTGAAGCACGTAATTTTTATTTTTTCCACCCACAAGTTTCAAAGTTGAATAAATTTCCTTTTCTAGATATAGTTTTGAAACGAATCTTATCCTATTTTATTTTAACAATGATTACTAAATATTTAATCTCACCATATTATCGAGATTATCGAGCTAACAAGTCTAGTCTTTTTGTCATGTTGTTCTTGTAAAATGATAGGTGTAAAATTAGATAGATACAATCTTTAAAACTAGACAGGAGTGAACTATTTAAATTGTCATTTATTATTTGAATTATATCTAGATAAAGAAGCTTGGGTAGCTTTGAAACTGGTTGGAACAAAAAAATGTGGTTAAAAACAAACAAAAAAATATTTTACGAAAAAAAGCGAAGGGACGTTGCTCAGGTGTCGCCAAATGAAGTCAACGACGATGCAAAATCACTAAAACGTATTATAACAGGTAAAAAAACATGGGTTTACGGATATGACGTCAAAACTAAGGCTCAATCGTCCCAGTGGAGGCATTCTTGATAGCCAAAATGAAAATCGCCGAGCACGCCGAACACGTTTAACCTTAGCGGCTGCCACAGGCAAAGTGAACCATAAATACAGCTGAAAAATTAAGCATATTTCAAGGGCATGAATACCAACATAATAAATGACAAGCGGGCTTTCCAAACCCACAAAATTAAAAATATCCCGTTATTTTCCGAACACACCTCGTATATAAAAGGCCAAGCATCGGCGGGCCGCTAGTTTGAGTCAATATTTTTGCCAAACGACAATCCAACAATATACATCTAAAGAAACGAAGCGGATACAAATTGATAAAAAGAACCATGCTGTTTCAAATTATATTGGTTTTACAATGCTAAAATAACGAGTGATTAATTGTCTCTTGAGAAGAATTAACAATTTGGTAATTAGGTAAGTATTATATGAACGACTGTACGAAAGATGCCGGCAATTACTTACAAATATATTAATTAAGTCTAATTGTTTCGTGACACAATGACTTAACACATCGTTTAAACAATATTTTACGTATTTTAAATGTTGGTAGATAAGGACTTTATTTCAATAAATAAATTATACTATAAATATTTCATAAAATAAATAATTCAATCAAAATGTTTATTAAATTGACCAATATTTAATTATTTTATTTTATTTAATTTTACAATACGCCCATAGGGGCCCATAGGGGCATTTACAAAAAATATATAGATAAGTACAAACATACTAAGTAATAATTTAAAAGATAAACATATAAAAAAAAAAAAAAAGCATACTGCCATGCAAAATAAAAAGAGAAACTTTACATAGTAAAAAAAAAAAAAATATATATGGATATAAGAAAAGTAATTGAATTAAAAAGCTATTTGTAAATAACTTGTAAAGAATTTAAACAAAAAAATATATACATTTACATATACTTATACGTATAAAAAAATAATATTAACAAAGTATTGTTAAAAACAACCAATAAAAATTAGTGTACAGTAAGTATATATAAGATAATAACATAATATCAGGTACACAAAAATATTTGATACATTAATTTCAGAAAAATTAGCAGTTCACAATGGAGTCCAGTTCCAGACTCTGATGAATGGGAGCGGAGTATGGACTTAAAAAACAGGGATGAAAGTGGGTTGAATGCTTTCAAAATGCGACCTCTTAGACAAATGTGTGGTAAAACTATTTACGGTAAACGCAGACGTGTTTTTATTTTTAAAGAAATATTAGCGTTCTTATAATTTACCCAAACATTTCAATTTTGGTGGCCATTTTCCAGAGTTTTAAATAACTCAAATGGAAACCCAGTTGGGGTAGAGTGGGGTTCGAACCTCAGACCTCTGATCCGTGAGTCCACAATATCACAAAGTTTCAACATTCAAAGTTTCACCACCACTGTTCGTTTCATCACTTATTTATACATTTCTTGCAGGAGGCATTGTGTCCCCTCCTTCCCCTCTCTTCCGTCGTTCTACCAATGATGTAAGTCGAAGTGTTTTTAATCTAGCGTGATGGGTCATTATTTTGAGTAGTTTAGTCATTTTTGTAGCATATCTTTATACTTTTTCCAGTAACTCAATATCTTTCGCGACATTCGTTAAGATACATATATACCTCGCTCATTGAATCTATTATATCTTACGGAGTGCGTGTCTGGGGTCTCACCTTCCAGTCTCATCTGGGTAAAATTTATGATATTCAGGTGAGACTGTTGAGGAGGACTGTACCAGATAGCATAATCCGTGAGGCGAAACATACGGGCGAAGGTGTATATTTTAAATTCTGTACTGTCTTGCCGGTAAAACAACTTTGTTACTACAAATTGATTGTAGATCACTTTGTTGATCCTTTGTTGATGATAAAAAAAAAGTTTTCCACACTCACAACACTAGATTAAAAACTAAGGGCTCCCTGTTTGTTCCCCGAATTACAAATTACTTTGGAAAGCGAACATTAAATTGCGTTGTTCCAACATTGTTCAATGATCTCCCAAAAACCATCATTAACATGAAAGATCTTCATATGAAAAAAAAAGAACTGAAGAAATATCTTCTAGATAGTTTATAGTGGCTGTTTATAAATAAATTTGTTAACTATGAATAAAATATATGTAATATAAACCTGTCATAAAAAAAATGTGTCCCACCGAAAAGTCTTTAGACTTAGTGGGTAACAAATTCTTGTAGGTATTTTTTTTTTATTATAAAATAAACGCTGCTCTGCTGCAGCAATGAAACTGAAATAAATAAAAATAAATAAAAGTAAAGAATTCATACTTGAAATCCATACTTTAAAAGAGAATTTATTAATATTGTTATTAAATTTATTTTTTTTATTATTTTACGTATGCCTTTTTGGAAAATTTATTCAGAAAAAAAATACAGTAATATTGAAAAGCATAAAACAAACTTAACAATTTATGTTTCAAAACATTGAATGAAGTTGACGTGAGTGTAAAAGCTTAACCCGTATCAATATTTGACATTAGGTTACAAAAAATTAAAGCTAACAATAAAAAAATGATACGCTTTTAACCCAAGCATTCTATTTACTATTGACAACAGATGTTCCAACAATTAAGTACACATTTATGTATATATAGTTGGGTCACGCATTGGGAATCACTCAGTCAATTTAAATAGAGTATTATTCTTGATAATAGAGTCATCATAAATATATCATTCTCAATAACTAGTCGATAAATTATGAATTTATGTTAAGTAAGTGATAAAACAAAAACAGTTTATTTATTTATATATTGATTTACTTTCTTTCTCCCCAGATTATTTATTTATTATTTTTTTAACAGAAACAAACAGTCGAAAATGATTTAATAACATAAAAAGAGACCAGCAAAGTTTCTAAATAAAAATCATACATATTAAATTGTGGTACAAAAAAAGGGTGTCTTTATGTGTTTTTGTATGAGAAAATGTTTAGAGGCGTGGGCGTATGTGTTTGTGTGGGAGTAAGTGTTAGGTGTGTGTAAGAGTGAGCATCATTAAATAGCAAGTGAGATCGTATGACAGCCAGAAACAATGAGTCTTAATTTATTTTTAGATAAATTGAGGGGCTTGTTAAATATATCAATAGATGAAAAAAAAGCATAATACAATAGTAAGAGTCAGAACGATAGAGGAAAGAGTGTTGTGCATAGTTAGTGATACAGATTGGCAGATGGAATAAATACTTATTTCTTGTCACGAAAGGGAACATTAAAATTAATTTTGGAGAGTAGGTTAAAAGGCTGCTTTATTATTTAATCATTTACATAAACTACATAATTCAGATATAGTGCGTCTATTTTCAGGGGTAAAAAATCCATTTTGTTTAGCAGATTGGCTGTTAGTACAATGCATTTTCTTGTTTTTGTAATCAAGGTATTTAAAAAACTTTCGTTGAACATTATTAATCCTTTTCATGTTTGTTATGGCACTGGGGCAATGATTTTGAAGGAGAGGCGGCCTCCGTGGTGGAGTGGTCAAGACGCTTGACTCACACACGGGAGGTTCCGGGATCGATTCCCGGTGAAAACACAAAAATTAAAAATATGATTTTTCTCAAGCCTGGGTGTTCTGTGAGGTAATTCACCTCTGTAATTGGGCCTCCTGGCCTGTTGTGGTGTAAAAAAATGAATTAATGAATTTTTTACTCAGTGTTGACGTGATCCATTTGTTTTTTTTAAAATAAATTGTTTACTACGGGACCTAGGACCATCCAAATACCATTAAAAGAGCATTTATATACATATACGGGTGTCCCATAATCCAAGGTATTCCTTTAAAGGGGTGTTAGGCCAGCTGATGACTAACGAAATATGTAAAATATGTTTTCTGTAAAAATGCCTAGAGAAAGTAGATTCTTAAGGCTCTTGTTGAACATTTGATATGAGAATAGGCATCCGTCTTCTTTTGGGGTACAGAGATATAATTAATTAATGAATATTTAATTACAAAAAAATTCATTGCGTCACTCTTTCTTTAAAAAATAATCTAATTGGTTCAGTTTTGGGGTGCGCAAAATGGGACTACGAAACGTTGGTTTTGTCGATTTTAGTCAAGGATTTCAATTCGTCCGACGGTGACGTGCAATTTTCTTTTTTGCTCATCATCGGGGAGGCATTCGAGAAAAAAATGCACAAAAACATATGGAAATACCTAAAAATCTAAATCCTCTTCCACCGCATATCCTCTTGATTTGGCCGTCGATAATTTGAACGCCATTCTCACATAAGAATTCAAATTTCAGGTTCATTGAAGTTTTGTAAGATTAACTAGAAACCTGTTATAATTTCGTTTACCTAATTGTGAAGTTGCGTGCCTCAAAAATGTTCTTAATGATAATGGCATTGAAACGAACAATAAAAATGCCGATATTTTTAGATTCGAATACATTTTTCACATTATTGTAAAACAGTTTTAAAAAAAGATTTTGTAGCCTCATTTACTCCCCTGTTGGTGTGAGCATTTCTTCAACCGATTTCGGGACTATTATTGATATTTAACGAATTACTTTTTTTTTTATTATAACTTCTAGTATTAAAGGCATTATCATTATTTTTACGTATCTTAATATTATTAACGATGTCGCCACAGATTGGTTTGAGGTCACCACCGGAGTTCGCCAAGGTTGCGTCCTTGCACCGTTCCTTTTTATAATCCTCGTGGACTACATCCTTATTTTATTTTTTTTATTTATTTATTATTTACATACAATACTAAATTTTTATTATTTTTAAAATATTTTTTAATTTATTTTTTTTACAGGACTCACCAAGCCAATTAATATGGCTTGTCGGTAAAGATCCTTTACATTAAAACATATGATAACACTACATACTTGTAAAATAATAATTACTACTAACTCAAATATAAGGAGCGAAAAAAAAAGTACATATAATATATGTTTTTAAATAATATTTAGAAAAATGTAAAAAAAGGCAAAAAATTTGTAAATTATATCGCACTTATAAGATAATAAATAAATACAAAACCGGAGTACCGAAATTTAAAACAGAAGTGTGCACATATTGAATAGGCACAAAGCATTTTATTAAAAACATTATTTCTTAACATATCTTTATTTATTTCCATTATTTCTATATCTATATCTATATCTATATCTTTATCTATATCTATATCTATATCTATATCTATATCTATATCTTTATCTATATCTATATCTTTATCTGTTTTTCGGGCTGGACACAGCACTACTACCGTCTAAGTTAAAATAACTGACGACATTAGACAAGCAATGAATGATAAACGTCTAACGCTTTTGGTCCTACTTGATTTTAGTAGTGCTTTTAACTCTGTTGATTTTGACCTGATTCTCGCTAGACTTAAGTCCTTAAATCTATCGTCATCCGTGATAAATTGGTTTTCAACGTATTTACGTGGCCGTCGTCAATGCGTTAAAATGGCAGATGTCTTTTCAGATTGGATTGATCTTACCGCCGGTGTGCCACAAGGGGGGGTACTTTCTCCACTTTTATTTTCCCTTTTTATCAATCCAATAACAAAAAACCTCCCCTGTTCGTACCATTTATATGCCGATGATTTGCAATTGTATATTCATTTTGAGCCCGTCAACATTGTTGAAACACATAGAGTAATGTCACTTGCACTCGACCATATCTCTTCATGGACAAAAAAATATGGACTATTCATAAATCCAACAAAAACCCAAATTGTACTTGTTGGTAGTAAACAAATGTATTCAAAGGTGAATTTTTCCACACTTCCTCTTTTCAAAATAGATGGTACAGAAATTCCATTCATGACTTCAGACAAAAACTTAGGTATTATCATTCATAAGCATTTAGTGTGGCACGATCAGGTTAACGAAGTTAGTCGTAAACTTTATAGCAATTTGCACTCACTTAAAAGATTACAGAATTTCTTGCCAATTAATGTTAAGCAAACATTAGTGCAGAGCTTACTTCTTCCACTCCTTGACTACGCGGATATATGTTATCCAGATGCTAACTCTAAATTGCTTGATAAATTAGAACGATTGCAGAATATTTGTATTCGTTATATCTTTAATCTTCGCAAATTTGACCACATAACCGATACACTGGCTCAGTATCAGGCATAGAAGAAACATTCACATTCTATCACTTCTTCACAATATTTTAAATAATCCCACTTCGCCTGTTTATCTGAGAGAGCTCATCCAACCTCTTTCACAACACGGGATATCTCTTCGTTCTAGTAACGAGAGAACCCTTTTAATACCCTGTCATCGCTCTAATTTTTTTGCCTCCTCTTTCACAGTAGTAGCCGCTCGATTGTGGAATAATCTACCCACTAATGTTAGAGACGCCCCTTCATTATTTACATTTAAGTCAAGATTGAAATGTCACTATCTAAATATTTAAATTGTTCCTTTGTCCTTCTTCTTTCTTTCCCATCCCCTCTCCTCTCTTCATAGTACAGTGTTATTTTATATATATATATATTGATTTTTGTTAATTTTTGTTTTTAATTTTTGTATAAAATTGTAAGATTCAATATGTCCATGTATTTATAATTTTCTCAAACTGAACGGTTTGGGTAGGTAGGAAGAAATTGCCTTAAGGCAATATGCCCGCCCTTATATGTATATTTATTTTATATGTATATTAAATGTCAAATAAATAAATAAATATATCTATATCTATATCTATATCTATATCTATATCTATATCTATATCTATATCTATATCTATATCTATATCTATATCTTTATCTATATCTATATCTATATCTATATCTATATCTATATCTATATCTATATCTATATCTATATCTATATCAATATCTATATCTATATCTATATCTATATCTATATCTATATATATATCTATATCTATATCTATATCTATATCTATATCTATATCTTTATCTATATCTTTATCTTTATCTTTATCTTTATCTTTATATTTATCTTTATCTTTATCTTTATCTTTATCTTTATCTTTATCTTTATCTTTATCTTTATCTTTATCTTTATCTTTATCTTTATCTTTATCTTTATCTTTATCTTTATCTTTATCTTTATCTTTATCTTTATCTTTATCTTTATCTTTATCTTTATCTTTATCTTTATCTTTATCTTTATCTTTATCTTTATCTTTATCTTTATCTTTATCTTTATCTTTATCTTTATCTTTATCTTTATCTTTATCTTTATCTTTATCTTTATCTTTATCTTTATCTTTATCTTTATCTTTATCTTTATCTTTATCTTTATCTTTATCTTTATCTTTATCTTTATCTTTATCTTTATCTTTATCTTTATCTTTATCTTTATCTTTATCTTTATCTTTATCTTTATCTTTATCTTTATCTTTATCTTTATCTTTATCTTTATATAAATCTTTATCTTTATCTTTATCTTTATCTTTATCTTTATCTTTATCTTTATCTTTATATTTATCTTTATCTTTATCTTTATCTTTATCTTTATCTTTATCTTTATATTTATCTTTATCTTTATCTTTATCTTTATCTTTATCTTTATCTTTATCTTTATCTTTATCTTTATCTTTATCTTTATCTTTATCTTTATCTTTATCTTTATCTTTATCTTTATCTTTATCTTTATCTTTATCTTTATCTTTATCTTTATCTTTATCTTTATCTTTATCTTTATCTTTATCTTTATCTTTATCTTTATCTTTATCTTTATCTTTATCTTTATCTTTATCTTTATCTTTATCTTTATCTTTATCTTTATCTTTATCTTTATCTTTATCTTTATCTTTATCTTTATCTTTATCTTTATCTTTATCTTTATCTTTATCTTTATCTTTATCTTTATCTTTATCTTTATCTTTATCTTTATCTTTATCTTTATCTATATCTAAGTCTATATCTATATCACATCATTATCATCACTATATACATATAAATATCCTTGAGAATATTACATATTTATAAATTCGGTTTTAAATATTCGATTTTATTAATATATAAACTCTTGATCGAACAGCCAGTCTATTATTTTGCTCTTAGAAAGTCAATTCCACTAGATCGAGGAATATCCATCTCCCCCTCCCAAAAACTCTGCGACCTAGAGTATGCCGATGATGCGGTTATAATTGACGATTCAGTTGGAGGTCTTCAGGTCACTGTAGATAAGCTAAATAGGTACTCCGCATGCAGGGGTATAAAAATCAATATTGCAAAAACCCGTGTACTGTGTGTGTGAGGCAATACGGTTGGCTTGGCCATGTACTGCGGATGCCTCCTGAGAGCCTTAACCACGCTTGCCTATTTTACAAGGCACCAGGTTCTCAACATCCTTGACTTCTACTGCTGACTGTTCGTCGGCAGTTTATGTCAGAGTTTTGGGACGAGAACATGACTTGCGAGGACGCAAAGAAGTTGTCAGTCGATAAAGATGTATGGAGGCTCTTTCAGGTCGATTTTATCTGAAGCGCCCCGAAGCATTCGACATTGAAAATCGACGTCGTACTTTCGTATTATGTCAAACTTTCTACATTTTAAATATTTGCAATCGAAATGACCATTTAGTTTTTGTTTATTGGGTGACAAACAGTCACGACTTTCCAGCATAAGTTTCAGCACTGATGTACGCTCTCTGATGTACCACAGCAAGACATCCATTTTATGACATTTATTACAACTACGAAATATCTCGAATATTGAACAAATTGTATAAATCAACCGTTTGGACCGTACGTATGTTTAAATGAAAACTTATATATCTCAGATATCATATAACTCAGGCATAACTCAGATATCATTTTTTTCATAATAAAGCAAATTCAAATGTTGTATTTTTGTTTTCTAATTACTGGCAATTTTATTTTATTAAAGCACCTAATTTCTTCTATTATTACAGCAAAACTCATATTATCCGGATTAATGAGTGCCAGATTTTATTTTAAAAAGACTCAGACTATGTGCAACAAATCCTGTTCTGACCCTGATCAGCCTATCTATAATAATAGACCGAGGATTGAGAAAGAAAACAGCTTTAAATACTTGGGAGTTCACATTACTGAGGATGGAAGCATGCACAAAGAGCTCGCAACCCGCCTAGGAATTGCTGGAGCAACTTTTAACATGGTGCGTGTTATCTGTAACTTTAGTCTTTACTCGGTCAAAGCGCAATGCCGATTATTCAACTCTTATTATGCCAGTACTTTTATATGGGTGCGAATTTCGGCACCTTACCAAAGCTCATAACACCAAATTTCTGAGTTTTGAGAATAAGTGCTTAAGAAGAATAAGGTGGTTTGATTTTATAACCAACATTAAAGTCTGTGAACGGACGCAGCAGCCTCCTATAACGAGCGTCTTGAAGATGCGGTGGTGGATCTAGCTTAGACACGTGCTACGCATGCCTAAGGAGAACCTAAACCCAAATTGTCTCTTCTTTAAACCTGCGGGCTCACACCGTTCTGGAAGGCCGTCGATGCCGATCTTTCGACTTTATTCGGCGAAACTAAGAGGCGCTGGATTGACAGGGGAAGAGGTGAAAATGCTGGCTGGTGATAGGGTCGCCTTGAGGCAACTGGTGATGTCCACATGCTCCACTTAGGAGCGGATGTATAAAAAAAGTGTTTTTTCTTTAAATAATAAAGCTAACTTGTTTCATGTTAAAAATTTACTTATAATTGTCCATCAAAGTTAATTGCACAATTTATTTAAAATTAAAATTTTCTCTTTTATTTTTATTTCTGATAACGATCTGGATATTTGGCAATCTGGATTTCGGATACGCAAAGTTCTACTGTATTTGCATTATTGAAAGTCTACGTACACTTCTTCTTAAACCAGTTAGTTTAATTTACAATGTTTTAAGTATGTCTAAATGTTTGTTGAAGCCCAATATTATTTTGATAATTTGTTTAATCTACATAAAATTGATAATAATGACGAGGGAGTGATTTTAGGAGACAGTTAGGGGAGACGTGTTTGGTAAAAGGTTGAGAACTGCTGTTTTTTACTATGAGAAAAAAAAACATTAAAAATAATTCTCTGAAATCAAATATTTTTTACAACTATCAGATTCAATTCAGGTTTCAGGGGGTTAGCAGGAGGCATGAACGACTTCTTTATTAATTTATTTTAATTTTTATTACATAAACCTAAATATCAAAGTTCTTTGGCTTAGCGTCATTTTCCTATGATGCGCAAAAAATGTACTCGTATAATGATCCGCTTCTAACTAAGTAACTCTAGCTTTTTTTTACAAAAAAACATTACTTACTTGCTGATGACCTCAGAGAGAAAACACTTAGAAGACCAACTAGTGCTGTAACATGAGATTACCTTTTATATAATAGCTTTTAAAATTTTATAAATATTTATTTATTTAATTCATACAAATATACATATTATAAAAAAATATTAACGTATCTCTACCTTTATGATGCCAAGTGTACTCTGTTAAGTTGGTACACAACATAATAAAACGTGGAAAGCGTATTATTCATAGAATTAAGAATGGTCCAGAAGTAACGTAGAATCATATTTAAATACATCGAACTGTGTTCAAAAATCCCCCCCCTTTGCTCCATTTTCACCGCGCGCATGCGTAAAGTTACCGCGTAATGTTACCAGATGGCGAAAAATATAACCATAACACAGATGAAAAATATTAAATGTATTTTTTGAAGCAGTTTGTTAATTTCTTTAAAACTGTATTGTCCACGCAGATACAATGATTGACACAACAGAGTAGATATGTAAAGAGTCATTTTATAAAAGAAATGGAATTAATAAACTTTAATCTTAAAAAATAAAACAAATTTTCTTTTACGTTAAACGGTCATTTTTATGTCATGTTAAATAATATTTGATGTTTTAAAAATAATATCGGTCAATGTCCACCACGGCGTTGTTTAATCCGAAAAATCCAATTTTTGCTAGTTCTCTTATGAGATGAGCAAAAAGTAAACTAAAATTCCACTTAATCAATTGATGCAAATGTTTTTATTAATAAAAAGTAGCGTAAAAAAATTGACTACCCTGGCAACACTGACAAAATATTTATTTTATTTTCCTTAACAATCTGACAGGTGTAAAAATAATAAAATTTTTGAGTAATGCATTTGCTACTTACACGTGCTTTTGTGACTTACACATAAAATGTGATCCCATCATGTTTTTTTTTTATTCCAGCAGCATTTCTAAACTCAAAAACGACACAACACGGCATAGCTCAAATCGGGAGTTGCGTACTGAGCGACGTCTACTAAGAAAGTCAAAACGTAAAACTACTTTACTACTAAGTTTATGAGTAGTTTAGTCGCCTTTTGTATGATGCGCGTATGCGGCTTCTGGACGATTCTTAATTTTATTGTATTATTAAAGAATACAAAAATAAATTACGTAAAAATAAAATTTAATAAACATGTGAACAACACGCTTAATAGTGTATAAATCTATGCAATGTTTCACAGCAGTCTTCTGCAATGCCCTCTTTCGTTAGACAAAATCTAAACTTATACACTTCTCTTGTCAATGGCTTTCGTTTTGGAGAACTTAATATGTTCATCCAGGACATATGCATAAGAAGTTTGATAAAAAAATACAAGGAAAATATGAATTTCTTAATCTAATACGAAATGAAGAAGTTCAGTGCTACAGGAAATTGGATATAAAAAAATGTATAGTGAAGTCCTCGAAAATGAAATTTAAGAAAAAAAAGGTTTATAATAAAAATAAACTACTTTGAAACGTCACAGGTTATTGTGAACAATAACCAATTGAGTAAAGCGTCGTTATGTGCTGTGATAGATTTCCGGTTTCCGGGTAGCCATTTCTCTCGACGCTTAATGTATTTTGACAGATAGGCTCTTTTTGATACCGTATGCTCCAATTAGGGAGCGAACATGGAATGATGATGATCTTTTAACAAATAAAAAAGCTGCTTAACTTTCTCATTGTAAAAGCCCCTTTTCCCCTAGATTGGTACACATTTATTTATTTATTTATACTTTTACATTTTATTATCGAGCATTATAAAAAACGCTAGCATAATGTGTATCCATAAAGTTATAATTGTCCAGAAACCGCGTACGCGTATCAAACTGAAGCCAACTAAACTACTCATAAATGAGTAGTTTTACGTTTTGGCCATTAGTTACTCTGTGGACGTCGCTTAGTACGCAACGGCCAATTAAAATTCAATTATGCCGTGTTGTGTCGTTTGTATGTGTCAAAATACTGCTGGGATTAAAAGAGGATAGGGTGGAGTCACATTTCATGTGTAAATAGCGAATCCACAAAAAATATTACTGAAAAATTCTATTATTTTACTATCTGTCAGATTGTTAAATAAAACGAGGTAGACATTTTGTTAGTATTGCCAGGGTGGTCGATTTTTTAACCCCGGCTTTCTTTCAACTAACCTTAATGTAATATTAAACGGTATTAAGTTGCTTAATTATTTGTTTTATTTTTATGTTCGCATAATAAAAGTATCTGTTTTTTTATAGTCCAGTAAGTAGAATATTTGTTGTGATAAAA
>NW_028279822.1:0-54815 GCF_059751315.1 Micrasema longulum
TATAAACCCATCTAAAACACAAATCATGTTTGCAGGTAGTCGAAGATCGCTTAGTAGATTAGACCTATGTTCTCTTAATTTCAATACCAATATCCAATACAGGAAATCCATAAAAAATCTAGGAGTACATCTATGCTGGCGAGCTCATACTAATGAATTAAGCCGCAAAATATTTTTCAGTCTACACTCACTTACACTCGGTTGCAATTTTTTTTACCCATGAATACTAAATGCTCACTCGTACAAGCATTATTACTACCCATTATAGATTACGCTGATGTGTCTATGACTGATTTAAGCTGTGAGCAACTCGAAAAACTTGAATTACTTTAGAATACATGCATACGGTATGTTTTTGTATTATCGAAGGCAACTGACATGGCTCGAAATTAGACAACGGAGAGACTATCACTCCCCCTCACTTATGTTTACTGTACTTTATAGTCCTAATGCTTCTATATACCTTGGTAAAAAATATTAACGCTTAAAAATTCATGGTTTACCTCTTCGATCAAACCACCCTTTTAATACCCATCCACAATTCTCCTTTCTTCTCTAACTCACATAGTGTTCATGCGGCTCGACTGTGGAATCATCTCCCGTCCACCATCAAAGAGGTTACTACATTATCACGTTTAAATCACGTCTGAAGAAACATCTCCTTTCTCTTCCTTAATCTCTCCCCCTCTCCTCTTTCCTCTTTTTTCCTTTTTCCTATTATATATCTTTAGCTTTTTAATCTTTATTCTCTATTGAGGGGAGAACCTTAAGCCCACCATCTACCCGCAGCTGTTGTAGAGTCCTGGATGACTATCTGTCAGCTGCGCATAGAATAAAGTTATTATAAATATTCCTAAGGAATACAAACTCTATGCAGATTAAGGAGGGGAAGACGTATAGGCAGAGGCCAACACGTCGTCCCCACCCCTTAGGATCCCCTCAATGCCTCTGTTTTTTTTATTCAAAAAATATGTTCACAAACAATTAACATAAATAAACTTATCCAAATATACAAAAACAATTTCTTAAAACTATAGTAACATAACAAACATAACTTACACAAAAAAACACGGATATTTACAATAAGAGAACGACTTTGGATAAAGAAGGACTCCCTGGGTGATCAAAGACAGAGGATCCGAATACCACCCCCGTAAAGGGAGGACAAAACAAAAGAACGTGTGCGTTCCGCTCGGAAGAAAGCACAGTCCCAACTGAATGAGCATCCCACAGGAACAGTTGCCTGTCCCACCATATTTTACCCACCTAGGCGTCCGCGCATCTGAGGAGCTCCCAACGCGATTCCCAAGTCCGGAAAAATTGACGAAAGAGTGCAAAATTCGTACTGTTGGCCATCAGATCCACATTTCACGCTGGTCGCATGACCCCTGTCAGACCATTCAGCATCTCATCTCTGGCATCATCTAATAGCACACAGTGCCACAGGATATGTTCAGCACAGTTCGAGACAGAGGCAAGTCCAAGTTTATGAAGCCTGTCTCTAAACTCCCCATGTACCGGAACCATTTGTGCAGTATGATGGTCAAACACCAAGAACATACTACACATCCTGTGTCTGATGGAAGGTAAAAAAGACCACGTCCATCTCCCCGTACATGCCATGTCCCATCTATTCTGCCATTGATTGAGAGGTACGCCTCGCATAATATCACATAGTACGCTAAATCTTTTCTCGAAAGGGCGCAGCTCAACACCAAAGTATTCCATATTCTCTCCTCTCCTCACAGAGCGTTTTACTACTGCCTCTCTTGTCTTAAAATCTATTGGGAGAACTCCTGCAAGCACAGGAAGAGTCTCAGACGCCACAGTCCGATATGCCCTTTATTCTCTATTTAAGAAAACTTTTATTTTCTTGGTTGGTTGGAAGACATTGCCATTTGGCAATAAGCCCGCTAATGTACAAATAACATTATGTACAAAAAGTTAAATAAATAAATAAATCATTGTTTCGATTGTAGTTGAACGTGTTTCCGACATTTCTGAGATATGATTCGCTCTGTTCTATGCCCATATCCCAAGCCAAGTAGAGCAGTTTCTCTTTTCTGCTACCGACTCTTCCGTTTAGAATGGGAACACTGACACGGTAGTACAGCACACGCACATAATATATTATACTCTTAACGGTACTCGGTTCTCAGCCTACCTGGGCCAGTATGTTGCCAATAATTCGCACTATTATTGACTATGGATCGGTTAGCGGGGATAAACTCGTAAAGTTTGACAAAAATCGTATTCTAAATATTTTATGAGTTCAATAAGATTATAAATAAAATTATCAATAAATCTACTTGGTTTAGTTACACATTTATTCACCAACGAGCGCTTTCGTTAAAGAAGGCATCTTCATGACTGTTCTTCTTTGCAGTCTCAATCCTGGGGATTGGTTTGCAGCTAAGTCCTGCATCTCGTCCTCCATTAGTCTCTATTTTCTGCTGCCCTCTTCAGCTCGACATATGAGGCGCAGTTAAAATCTTCGCACACTTGCTCCGAATATTCCCGTCGGGGGCGCCCTCTATAATTTGTCCTCTCAGCTATTCCCTCTATGATATCATGCAGGAGACCCTTATGGCGCATAATGTGGCCGATCCATCGGGCTCGCCTCTCTGAGATGGTTTTGTTTAGGTGCCTACCTTCTTCGATTCTGTTGAGAACCATTAGTGATGTGGTCCAAAACCATATTCAAATACCTATTCATCAAACTTGCGTAACAAAAGAGTGTTAGTTTTTATTTGAAATGTTGACAATGCCAAATGGCTTTAACAGCGTCCGCATAAAATTCTTCTTTTGTTCACTGAATCTATCATTACCAAATTATTTAGTGATCTAAGAAACAATTTGTAATATTTTTATTGCTACTTTAATACTTGTTCATCTCCAATAGAATATACTAATTAATTTAAAATAAAAACAGTATGTAAAACATCAAGTTATCTATTTGTAAACTTCTTACTTTGATTGCAATAAAATCTGCCTGATACCGCAACGTAGGCGCAGAGGCCGTGGATAGTGACGCGCTAGTAACCGTCAGACGTAACGTGACTTCTGACCCGCACTAATCAGGGCTATAATAATTCGATCAATCACTTATTCAATTATTACTGCGCGTTGTAACTAACTGATCTATTTATAATTATTGTAAATAAGGCGACTGGACATTAAACCGCGGTATCTTGAAATTAAACTGGTTTTTAATCCGCGGTCATGTTTCAGTAATATACTTATTTACGACGATTCGGGTTACGGCCAAATTGATAATATTGTATGGATTCCATAGTCGAAAGATCAATACTGCCAAAGCTAGATTTTCAGCATTAAATATGTCATTAACATAGTTATAATTATTAGAAATAACAAGAAATATCACCGGTGGAAATTTAAAATGCGGTAAAAGACCAAATGTTTTGACAATGTTTGGGTGTGTCCAAATGTTTGCGGACTGGCTGGATTTTCTCCCTAGGGAGTTGTTCATATTTTAATTTATTTCAACAGAGAGGAAAAACGTTTTTGAGAAGGGAATATGGATGTCTAGGCATTTACAGGGCTTATGACCTGTCATTGGCTGGTTTAAGTGGCCACTTTACACACTGTGTAACATTCTTCCTAGACTTCCATATTCCCTTCTCAAAAACGTTTTCCCTCTCTGTTGAAATAAATTCAAACCAAATGTTTTGTTCGTGAGGGAATAGAAAATATTTAAAAAAATAAATTATTGTTTTTGTTTTAACCATTTAATATTGTATATTAGTACAAAAATATTGTAGTACGAGAATTCATTATTATCATCATCTCTCTATCTGAACGTAGTGGTTCATAGGGTATTGCACTGGAATGCCAATAGCAGCGTATTCTTTGAAATTTTTCACATCCACCCTGTCGAACCTAGGACCTCAAGCGTGTACTTCACTACGAGGCGGACTTATCTCCACTCGATTTCCTTTTCATGTTTTTTTTTACCTGAAGGCAGCCATCTAGTCGTTAGCACTTGCCTAGGGTTCTGGTTCGATTTCACACATAGAACTGTATTCTTTATCCGCCCGTAATATTTATCACTTACGTACATAAAATTGCATATTGAAAAACTGTTTTTTTTACATTTTCTTTTTCTTGTCTTGAAAATTTACATTTCTCTTTTTTCGGTCTTTTTAGATTTCCGCTTACGATATGACAATATGACCAGTACTCGCACACAAGCAAAGTCTAAAATCAGCACTTGGGTATTAATGGTGGCGAAACAAGCAGAGAAAAGATTCTTTAGTTTTTTGTCAACACTGTACACAGTAACAAACAGCATATTTTATTTTTAGATGTTTCTGGAGAATTACTGTTTAAATTTTTTGACCACCTCCATGTTTCGATTTATAAAATCAGACGAGAATGCCAATCAAAGATTTAAGGTTTCCAACCCTCCAGGAATTTGCATGCTTTCATTTTTTTTAAATCTTCCAACTCCTGAAAAGGGTAGATGTTGGCTAATTTATTAATCAATACCAATCGCAAATCCCGGTGTGTTTTTATAACGTAGTAAATGAACTGATGTCAAAGTCATAATCGGCTCAATGAAATTAACCTAAAATCAAATAAATACAAATGTCCGCGTATTTGAATTATTTGTTTTGTTTACAAACAATGGAAAATAATGCATAATATTCGTCAATATTCAAATAAAAAAATAAACTACTTATTTTTCATCAATTACACGAAAACACTAATAAAATACATATTTTAACAAAATAAACAATATAAATGATTAAAATTAAAATTAAAATATAGTAAAAATGAATTCATTAATATAAAATACACCTTATATACACATGTATACATTAATCAAATACGAATTTAAATAAAATTAAATAAATAAATTATTTAAATTCAATTATTTAAAAAAAAAACATTCATTAATATTAAACTAATAAAAAAAAAAAAAATATTAATAAAATATGCATCGAAGTAAAACTAAGCAATGTAAGTTATCAAAATTAAATTATTATTAAAATGAGTATATTCATATAAAAATGCATCTTGTACATTCTTCTTTAACCTAAACAATCCAGTGCCAAAATTGACAATCTCTACGTGTTCAATGCTGCTTTATTTTTTGCACATTCTTGATATTGGATTGAAGAAAGACACGTCATTCTTAAACGATTCTACTTGTAAAGAGTTGTATAAGTTTATTGTGGCTAATCTGATTAAAGAAGTACAGTTTTTAGAAAAGTATGAAAATAATAATAATAGTGTTAATAATAAAAGGTTGATTTACAAAGCGCCATTTTTGTGAAAAATCACCCCAAGGGCGCTTTAAAATTGTATACTTAAACTTACATTCTAACTAAACTAAACTGCCATCTTACATTTTCTGATTTAAAATTAAGGGTATGATAAATTAAAGAAGTGAGATTTTAGTTGGAATCTGAACTGAATGGGACTGTCGATGATTCGTAAATTTGAAGGCAGTTGGTTCCAGGCAGAGGGGCCGGCAACGGCAAAAGCACGATTTTCGAATCTAGTGTTTGGGGAGCGCCGGATTTCTGCCTGACAGGTTTCTGCCTGAATCAAACGCTTACCTAAGAGTAGATTTTCTTTGACATGTATTTTCCGTTATGCAAAGTATTTTGGAGCCACTTCATGAAGAGATTTGAACACTGTCCAGCAAAGCTTGTATTTTATTCTCTCTAGGCTTTTTAACCAGTGCAAATCTCGAAGATGTTGTGAGATGTGAGAATATTTTTTTACTCCCGTAATAAGCCTTGCTGCTGCATTGAAAACAGATTGAAGTTTATCAGTTTGGCATTTTGGGAGATTTGCGTATATTCCATTACATCTAGACTTGACTATTTTTGACTTTGTTTTTCACTGATGAATTACGTAGAACTAAATTTATTCCATGTTATTTTTTTTTTAATAAATAAATTATTTGATATATTTATTTATCTTCCGGTTTTTTGGTCGATTGAGTTGGCAAACCTAAATGGTATGGCAAGATGAATGAGATAGAAGCCAGGAAGGCCTACCTCTACAAAGAAATGGCGTGATTGTGGTAGTAGTAATGATAGAATCACCTACAGGTAGTACCTACCTACACTAAAGCTGTGCGGTTTTCCTCATCCAAAATTCCTAAATAAGTTTTTTGAGTTCTAAGAAAGAAGTAATTTTGAAATGCACGTCAGTACCATAATGAAATAAGAAATTTAAAATTCCCTGTAATTTTATTCACTGAAATAATCATGGCTAAAATATCGCAACTTCATGTTTCACGCGTCGAATTTAAATATTCTTGCTATCGATACTTAATGTCTAATTTATGTTATATTATTGATTACTTATTTTTTTATACTTTTAATTTGTTCCTCAGAATACTTGTTTACTGAAATAATTGTATGTTTACATTATACTATTATCCATGATTGTTTATTGAATTTTACTGCCAGATTTGTCTGTTTACTATATATATATATAGGTAAGTGCCTATAACTCTTGTAAACGCCTTCAAGGCGTGAATATATGTATATATTAGGCTTATAAATAAATATCTTGAAAGTGTTTTTTTATTTTCTTTTTATTTATTCGTTTTCAAAACAGTTTACAAAGAAAATAATAGATAATTATACTTGAATAAAGGTCGAAAGTACATATGTACGTACATAATATCTATTTTTTCATTGTATCAACTAGGGTTAGTACCCCGTAATGAGACCGGCAATTGTTTTTTTTTTATGCACATGTTTTTTATTATTTATAATGAGGAAGTTCAGCGTCTTTTTTTTCTTTTTTTCTTTGTTAATTAAATTATTAACTAAGCCAAATTTAGTTTTATTATATTTTTATATATTGTATAATCAGCGCTATGATTTTTTAAAGTTTTCTATTTCTGAAATAACTCCGCGTGTTACGTCAGAGGTTATTCTATGACAGTTCTTATTTATTTATTTAACTTTTTGTACATAATGTTATTTGTACATTGGCGGGCTTATTGCCAAATGACAATTTCATCCAACTAACCAATAAAATAAAAGTTTTATACATATAATTCAAGTTACAGAACATATTCAATAGAAAAAAAATATTAAAAAGCTAAATATATATAAAAATAGAAATAAACGTATTTTTTTATAAATTACCTTAAATCAAAACTATTACTCAATGGGAAAAAGGAAAAAAGAGGAAAAAGGCAAGAGGAGAGATTAAGGAAGAGAGAGGAGATGTTTCTTCAGACGTGATTTAAGCAGAGATAATGTAGTAACATCTTTGATGGTGGATGGGAGATGAATCCACAGTCGAGCCGCATGGACACTATATGAGTTAGAGAAGAAAGAGGAATTGTGGATGAGTTCTTCCGATTGGTTCATTTACGGTGACCAAACCGGATATTCTTCAAAGCTCTCATATCATTGGATGGTTCATATTAACCAGAGACGTCATTCGAAGTAGTGCGTTTTAATTAAAATATTTTTATTTTTTTCTTACATTTTTAAGAAATTTTACCGTACAATTCAATGCTCTAATTTTTACCGCGCGCGAGAAAATATTTTTGTATCCAATTTCCCTTAGGGCTGAAGATCCTCATTACAGCTCACATTACGCAATGGGTTAAAAACCCCGTGAAGTAATGGTGACTACAATTGTAAAGTAAATAAAAAATAAAATTAAATAAAAAAACAAAAGAAAAGCACATGAAATAATAACGTATCACGAAAGCGCTGTGTTGAGTTGGGATACAACACAATGGAAAGTGGAATCATACATATGATTTAAAAATACAAAAATAACAATTATAAATCATATATCAACTTCATAACACCATCTGAATAACACACGGCACTATACGTGTACCATATAATATGAAACATAATAAAATATAGTATTATTTATTTGCTAACTAATACAACCCTGTCGATTGTTATCCTTTTTTTAATGATGAAACACCAAACTATGATTGGTATTAACATAATTTTGTTCTCTACACAACAGTCGTCACGTTATCGATAAAACTCACGTTTGTGGACAGTAAAATTATCTTTTCTGGGATTTATCTCTTTTTTACTTACGTACATGGAATACATTTGAACCTGATACTCTAAACATGTCATTTTTATTTGTGATTAAAAAAAAAAATAGTATGTTTCAGTTGAAGATTAGATACTTGCCAGTGAATTATAAATTAAAATGATGTATTTTAGAAGTTTTTTGTTTGGTAGTTATTTTGTTTTTTATGGAAAAATTCAGTAAAACTCAAACTATCGAGATTAATGAGTGCTAGATGTTACTGCTTTTGAAATAATACAGCAAATTTGAATCACATTTAAAACTCACTTAAACATGTCCTGCAACATTGATTGCTTTGACAAAGAAACTCATTTACGAGCTCAAAGCTAATTATTATAACTCTCTTTTATTTTTCATTTCCCGATAACGATCCGAATATTTGGCTATCCGGATGACCGGAGTGCAGTGCGGATGAACGGAGTTCTACTGTAAATTGCAGCACTTAACTTGATACTGTAGTTTCGCACATGTCAAAGGCTAAAAAAAACATGAAATTAGTTTGTAAATTTTGTAAAATGCTAAAGGCATAAATGTAAAATTTGAAAAAATTGTTTCATTTAAAGCACTTACTTTGTGGTAATTGACTTTATAGTTGAAATTAAAGTTTAAAACTTTTTTTAAAAAAACTTTTTTTTTGCAGCTTATTATGTTATATCCTGAAATAGAAGCACGCGTAGCTCCTAAACCGGCCGATAATTAAATAAATAATATATTCAAAACAAAGTGTGTTTATTTCTCAGAGTAATAATGCGTAGCCTAGAGAGAAGCCCTAACACTATGTTTCATAGAACGCAAGCGATGTTGGTTTGTTGGCTAGCAACCAATTGGTGGCCATTTTGCTTTATTTGACAACATAAACATAACGGATCGATCGGATGCTTTTGTAGCTGTGCTTAGCTTTGTTTGTAAATAACTTAAATATTTACGTTATAATAAATAAAAATCGACTATGGTGAATTGCAGTATGATTGGTTGCAGCAGTCAAAGATGTTAAAGGAGTCAGTTTTCACATGTAATTGATTCCGAATATTTTCCCATGATTTACATTTATTTTTGGCATTTATTGTCCCGACACGTGTACTATGTTGCTTAAAAACTTTTCTTATATCAACATATTTACTTCAGATACTAATTTTTCTCAATTTAGGGGATAAATTTGTGAATTAAAGTATGTTTACTGTTGATAATGACAGTTGATTATGGGTAATATGTCAGGGCTGCACTAGGCATCCATATAAAGTTTTAATTTTTATTGAGTAGAGGTCGATTAAAATTTTACTCGAAAATTGCAACGTTAACCTTAAAATCGTATCCAAATTTCAGGCCGCTACGACTCAAACAAACAAACAAACTCAACACAGGACTTTGCTTCAACGGAGTTGGGATTTATGTATCAATAAATATAACATAAATATATTGTGAATAAAATGAATAAAAAAATAAACACACACATGTATTTTCAGTTTTATAAAATAAATATAGGCGAATTACAGAAAAATAGATTGGAATAACCCTGCAACGATAAATACACAGGTACATATTGTGTAGGTACATTTTACACTTAAGATAACATTTAGTTTTATATAAATTACCCTTAGACTGTATAATATTCACCAGTCTGAAGATGCTCATTAGAGGGTGAAAGCGCTAATTGGTCAAAATAAATAAGTGGAAGTGTACCAAATATTTTTAAATTAATAACTTATATGGAAATATAAGTTATTACATCATCATATTATTATTGTTACATAATTTTCCTGGTATCAATACCACATCATGTTTACACGACTTTAATATCCATGGTTATTCCTTGTTCTCTTTTTACTATTATTGTGTATTTTAATTGCATAATGAAGCGTTTTTTTTATATAACATGATATGTATGTGGTCTTCATCCTGGTAGCGTGGGGGTTTTTTCTGTATGTTTACTGGCAAAGTGCATCACATCTCGTGTCATGTCAGTACAGAAATAGAAATAAGTATTAATGTAGTTCATTACACTTAACACGCTAATTTGTTATTGTTTATTGTTTACAACGATAAAAAATGTTTCATCAGCAACAGAAGCGTGCAGCGTTGCAAAAAGTTTTCAACAAAATGCATTATTGAACTAATCTGTTTTTTTTACCTTCTGGTTTCGGGAAACTACGTAGGTACCTTTTTTGTGGATAGCGTATTATTATTTCGTTTTTGTTCAAAGAAGACAACACTGGTTAAAATATATGCTTTGGGCCTTAACGACCAATAATTTCCTCCATAAAGTTAGAGATTTCATAGATTAGAAGTATGCAAGTCAAAAAATAGTTGGATTGAAAGTACCTATAAAGAAACTAAAAAAACGATAAAAAAATAGTCACGTTACTTTTATCAGTTTCAAATGACTGATTTACACAAAATTCCTCGCACTTCATAAGATGCACCAGGTCGACGCTACACCGACTTCAATAAAGCCTTTGATAAGGTTCAGGTTTACTGAGAATACGTTATGAACTCTTAAAATGGTTCATAGTTACTTATGTAACAGAAAAATTGCAGTTAAAATAATTTCCCATATCTCTCATAGTTTTTTAGCAACAAGCGGCGTATCTCGGGGATCGCACTTAAGACCTATTTTATTTTTAATCTACATCTGTTAAAAATAATCTGTTTCTCAATATAGATAAATGCCGGGTTATTTCATTTTCTAAAAGTAAGAAACCTTTAACTTTTAACTATTTATTAAACTACGCAACAATTGAACAAGTTGATTTCATTAGGGATCTTGGCGTAATTTTTGATGATAAACTCACACTTATCAAACATATTGGCAAGATCTCAAGTGAGGCGCAAAGTATGTTGGGATTTATTTGCAGGGTTACTAGCAAATTAAAAAAAATATCACACCAATCAAGTATCTTTATTGCTCCCTGGTTAGAAGTCGTTTAGAATATATTTCTCCAGCCTGGTCGCCCCATTATAGTGAAAATTCTGATTCACTTGAGAGCGTTCAGAAGAAATTTCTTAAATACATTAATTTTAAACTAAATATTCCAGCTGCTTTATTAATTATAATCAATTGTTATCTTAAGCAAATCTTTTAAAACTTTCCGATATAAAAATCCTAACTGACCTTATAAAGTAATTAATTCATTCATTCACTGTCCAAATTTGCTGAAGTTGGTGTGTTTCCGTGTACCTGGTCGACATACCCGCCACAAATCTCCTTTTTGTTCTGAAAGTTCTAGGACCAACTATCACGTGCATTCGCCTATCCCTAGGCTCCACAGATATGGTAATCAGTATGAGGACAAGGCTGATATATTTGGTTCTGGGCTTGATAGTTACAAAACGAGTCCGATTTCTTTTTTCTCTCGCTATATAATTATTAAACTTTTCTTTAAATTTAAATATGTTTTTCTTTTTTGCTTTTTTATATTTATGTATATATTTCGTTAATATTTTTGGTTGTTTATGCGTATTTATCTGCTTGTTACTATTGTTATAGTTATGCAATTTTATCATTTTTTGTTATGTATTTATATATGTACATATGTATTTTTTTCATATTTTGGTTCAATATATTATGTTAAAAGCAATTTATGCCGTTTATGTAAAAATAGATAAATGAATAAAAATGAGTACAGCTACTTTTTTTTTTATTTTTGAAGTAATGTTTTTTTAAATATTGTAGTGCTGCAAAACAGTGTTTATTAATTATATTCAGTAGTAATTTTTGTTACCCCCTAAGTCTGGAGACTTTTCGGTGAGACAAATTTTTTTAAACAAGTTTTTTTTGCACACATATAAGTACATACACGAATACACATAAATATCGCGTCAACATGGACAAAAGAGTATGTTTTACTCATAAACCCATCTAAAACACAAATCATGTTTGCAGGTAGTCGAAGATTGCTTTACTAAGCAATCTTCGACCTACTGGTTAGACCTATCTTCTCTTAATCCTCTTAATGTCAATGGTACCAATATCCAATACAGGAAATCCATAAAAAATCTAGGAGTACATTTATGCTGGCGAGCTCATACTAGACATCACAGAATTTAAAAAATAAAAAATAAAAATTCACCCATATGTTTCTTATTGTTTATTATTCGGTACCGCCTGAAAATCATTAATTTTACCCAGATGGAGACTGGAAGGTGAGACCGGTATATATAATGAGCGAGGTATATATATTATATTTGTATGTCGTAAAGGGAATATACTTTTTGTTTCATAAATCACTTTGAGCCAGTACCTTAATCTGTCGCAAGTTCCATCAAAATGAACTTCCCAGCTAAAATAAATTATTAATCCTAAATATTCTCGATTATTTATTTACAACATCTTTTGAATAATTATTTGCAGTAAATATTATTTTTTTAAAACTAACATTTAAAATTGCTGGAAGAAGAAAGATAATACAAATAATTAAAATTTATTGGCAATCAAGTTAAATAATGTTGAAATGTTATACGCATGTTTAGAAAGTAAGTGTACTAGATTTTCATATTTTTTTAGAAAAAGTGTGTTTGAAAAAAAATTCTAGGATATTGAAACACTTGTTGACTATTTTTCCACATCATCGCCATCCCATTCAATGCCTGTGGTGAGCCGTGGCACAAGCTTCTTTATGCCCTCCTCGAAGAACTCTCCCGACAGCTCCTTTCCCCACTTCAGAACCTCTCTCTGCACCTGTTCGACTGATAAAAATTAAATTCCACCCATGTGTGCCTTCGGGGAGGTGACAATTTGATAATCTGAAGGCGCCAAGGGGTGGTTCAAAACAACCCAACCAAACGTGTCTATTAAGAGCGCCTTGTTGGCTAAGGCTGTTTAAGGACGGGCGTTGTCGTGCAACAAACAAACTCTTCTCGTCAGCATTCCCCTCCTTTTGTTTTGAATGATCTTTTTGAGTTTTTTAGGGTCTCACAATATTGTTGTGCATTGATGGCCTCTTACTAAAGCAAAGATTTGACCAAAATTAGGCCCTTTCGGTCCCAAACACTAAGGCCATGATTTTTTTGCTCGAAATTGTGGTTTTTAACCTTTGTTCTGCCTCTAAAAAACTCCGTACACCACTTAAGCACTTGTTCTGTTCGTATCACCATCGCCGTAAACCATTTTGATTCGCGAAAAAAAAAATCGGTATGTGTTATTCCTTCCGCGAGTAGGAAGCGGATCACGGCACGTAGCTCGCTCTCGGCGGGATTTCTTACCGACATTTTTCATGCAACTGGACACTACAACGTAAATTTACGTACTATCGTGTTCCTCCTGCGATTCTCGCTGTCAGGAGACCCCCCTCTACCACTCAATGTTGCTAACCCTAAAAAAAACCATCGCCCGTTATGGTCACAGTACACTTACTTTCTGTACATGGCTCGTAGACTTAGCCCTCAAGAGGGTTTATTAAAAGTTAACATTTCTTCAGTTAATAAATGTGCCATCACTCAGTGTCTGCTGTGGCTGAATAATTTTTTAGTCGTATTTTACGGAATATAATTATTTTATTCTAAAAAAAATACCATCACCGGTTTAGAATGATTGCAATTATTGATTAATTTGTATTTAAATATACGTTAATTCATTTGGTCTTATATTACAAGTGTGTATAATTTCTAGTATACGCTATTCGATTAGTTTTTTGCACTACCGCTAGCTACATATCTCCATATATAGTTACTGCAGGTAATTTAATTTACGTAATTCTGCCAAATGGAGCGTACAGGTAGATTTGCGTAACCACACCAAATAGAGCAAATTAAACTCGTCACTTACTTTCAAATTATGAATCAATTTATCATTTTATTTTTATTATTATTTAACGATTCGTTAACACGTAATTACTTGTATTGAAATAATTAAATAATTATACAGGTATTAGGTATTAGTTTCATGTTGAATAGAATATTCAAGAAGTTATTTTATATTAATGATAAGTTAGCGTCTAGTTCTATATTTGAATAAATCGTAGTAAACTTTATGCAGTAAAAACGTTTGCTAATATTTTTCCCGTGAAGAAACATTTTAAATCCATTCTTACCGACTCAAGTCCCTTTATAAAGTGCATTGATAAATCCCACTCTCAGAAAATCACAACTCTACAAATACAACTGCGGCTGTTTATCAATCGTGATGTAATCAATTGATTGAAATAAATTGTTCCATTTTAAAGGCGTTATTACTGTAAACAAGTTAATCATTTTATCATTTGAGGAAAACGTGCGAGCTGTTTTGTACTGACGGGCTTTTTATGCATTCACATCTCGCATTATGTAATAGTGTTTGCATAGTTTGTTACAATTAATGTAATGTGTCTTGCACGTGCAGTCTGTGGTTCCACGTAATTAGTTCTGGGAGCACTTCTTTATTTTCCTGAGAAAATGTCCAGTCGCATTGTACCACCCACCACAAATTGCGATAGGTCAAGAGCTATTGAATTTATATGTAATTTATTAAACTTTATTCTGTGGAATCTGCATCAGTTCAGGTATTCCTAATTTGAAAAACTGTTTTTTTTAAATCTGTATATCATTAATTTATTTAAATGCTTATCTATTTATTTCCTTCTTTTAATTTTCGTTTATATATACCTATAATGCCCTTATTCATTTCTTTCTATTTATAGCTTGTCATGGATTGAGTAGATTTTCAACTGTATTCAAGAGTATGTTAGGATCTTAATCCTGTATAGCATTTTGTTACAGTTCTGTTCCAAATCGTTACAAAATCTAAAATAAACACCCAAGTTTATTTAAATCAATTTTACACCACAGGTACACACCATTCAATGCAATTAAAGTACATTTTCTCATAGACAGATTATTACATGATGTTCGTTACTACAAAGTTTATTTGAGATTCACTCACCACAATATTAAGGTATCGATTACGTGTGGACAATACAAAATTGTCTTGTGCTCTGTGAACAGCTTCGACTTCGAAACACAATACGAAAAATGGGACAATACGAAAATTCAACCGCAGTTCACGGATAAGTTCCGCGAAAATAAAAACACGATGGCGTTGATTACGAGCGAGTAAGTTAACGAAAAATATTTGCATAACTTTTTGTTTTTTGTTAAAGTACGAATAAAATTATGAAAGGGATTTTTTCCTGCCGCCTTTTTCAGCAGAAAAAATGCGGGGTAGCGACACGTACACGTCGAGCAAGTCGCAAAATGCTGCCCGTCTATCTCTGTGACAATGTCTCGCAACAATTTCCTGTCCTACAAATTGCTGTTTACACGTGGATAATGGTCGAGTCCTGGCACAGAACAATATTGTATTGTCCCCGTGTATACGGCACGGTGTACAGGGACGTGTATTTGAAACATCTAGAAAAAACTAAAAAAAACACAAATTTCACGCTCCAATTTTATACCGTTTTTTTTATTTTATTAAGAAAATTTTGAAAATCTAAAAAATACGTGTTTCATTAATATATTACAACCGAGATAAAGAACATTTTATAGAAGGTAATATAGAAGTCCAGGCATCCACAGGGCTTATGACCATTCATTGGCTGGTTAAGGTTGGCCACTTGAAACATTTGAAACATTTTTTTTTTTTTTTTTGCACCACAACAGGCCAGGAGGCCTAATTACATTGGTGAATTACATCACAGAGCACCCAGGCTTGAGAAAAATCACATTTTAATTTTTGTGTTCTCACCGGGAATCGAACCCGGAACCTTCCGTGCGTGAGTCAAGCGTCTTGACCACTACACCACGGAGGCCGCCACTTTACACACTGTGTAACATTCAAAATTTTGCCCATATTTGAGCATCTATATTTCTTCAATTCTATCATCTGTTGAAGTTTGTGAAGGTTAAAAGCTAAAACCTTTATTTATGCAGGTGAGATTTATCGAATTAAATTATTTCACCTACATACTAGGCAACGCCTGAAAATCTTATTTTCTATACTTCTTCATGGACCATGTGGATTTATCAACAATATTTTCAGTTTGTCCAAATTTTTATAGACAAGGACTGGATTCAACTCTCCGGGGAGCTGTTTATATTAACATATTACAACCAAGATGAAGAACATTTTAGAGAAGACAATATAGAAGTCTAGGCATCCACAGGGCTTATGACCTGTCGTTGGCTGGTTTAAGTGGCCACTTTTAACACTGTTCTATATTACCTTCTCTAAAATGTTCTTCATCTTGGTTGTAATATGTTAATATAAACTGCTCCCCAGGGAGTTGAACCCAGTCCCTGTCTACAAAAATTTGGACAAACTCAAAAAATTACTGACGTATTTCATTATTTGTAGAAAACTATTAAAGCACCTGTTATTTTTTTATTTTAAAGAAGTTGAGTTATAAAGGGTTATTATTATGCTTTTTTATGTCATAATCGTGTCGTTCATTCGGAAAAATTCACACATATTTATATTTATATATGATAAGTAACACTGGTGTTTAGAAATAGTCCATTTACCCGCCTCGCCTTTGCCCGCGGTATGGTATTAGGGAGAAATTATTTAAGTAATTAATCAATTAGAATTTTCCTGATGAAATAATGTATTTTATCGGGATTGAAATTAACTTTGTCTTCCAAATATGTCAATCGGTCGCTCCTTTTAAACGCAAACATGAAATTCAGAAACTCCAACAAACAAACAAACAAACAAACACACTTTCGCATTTATAATATAAGTATGGCCTTTATGTTTTTTAAATTATCATTTTAAATGTAAGGAAAATAATTAAGTATTTTCAGTACTCACTCACAACTGTGTTAAATTTACTAATACACTTCGGAATCTGCCAGAATTAAATTCTGTTCGAACGTGTAACATGTGCCACTTTTCTACCTTACTTTGAAATTTTCTATTATAACTACTTCTAAGTATAAGTTATTGTCTCGATATCGTAGCTTTTGTTTTATTAATGCGTTTAGTATACTAGATATAAAAAATACGCATTAATATGCATCGAACATTTCAAATGTGCGTATTTTATTTCTTGCGAGTTGTTTTGTATTGAATTCAATGTTAAAGTGACCTTCCAGTCGCCATACGAGACTTGCTGGCTGTGAGATGTGTTAGAATAATTGAACGTAGTTTCGCAGAAAGTAACCAGTCCACAATTTTGAAAAAATGATATATTGATGTTATCGGATGCAGTAAGGTCGATTCTATGTTCTGCTAAAAACAGCCAGACCGCTTTCATACAAAAAACTCTAATAATCACCTTCTGAAAATAGTGTTGATCACAAAAACGGCATTTCTCAATTTGCAGAAAACATCCACAGAACACGAAAAATCTTATGGTATAGATCATGCGCGGTCCGTTCGTAGATTAAATGGAACCAACGCTTCCCCCAAAAAAATACTTCGAAACCAATGGATTTTTTTTTAAATTATAAAATCAACAGCAAGTATTTTTTAATAAGTTTATTGTTAATCGTAGTGATCTGAGATGAGTTCAAACTGAAGCAAAATTCACTGTGCTCTGTCTAGTTCTGAAATATGGAAATGCTTAAGTCTGTTAATTCATATAAGGCGGTCGTCCAGTACTGAATTCACAAGTTCGCGCGTGCGCAATTTGAGGTCTTTAGAAACTCGGTGGAAGAAATTCTAAAAAATCAATCCATGTTGTTTTTTCGTATTTTATGAAAAATTATCTCTTAAATCGGTTAACGCAATGGTATCATAATATTACACTATGAAATATAACTCTTTTATTTTTTTTATTATTATTTTTTATTTATTTATTGAAATCTACAGTCATATACAATAATACGGTTTTAATATAATAGATACTTAAAACTAGACTAAAAATGTTCTCAAACTTATAATTATCAATATACGTAATGTGTCATTAATAAAGTTATATTATACAAGAAAAGAATTTGGAAAACCATAAATAAAATATTAATACATATTTACCATTGTAAATTTAAAATAAAATGAAAAAAATAATATTATATTTACACATCACCCACGGTGACTATGCCTGCATGCTGTCGCTAATTTCCCTTTTGAATTTATTATTATTCAAGTTGAAGATATCAGTCGCATTGGCTCCAAGAATATTATTGTTTAGGTTGCATATTCATTAAATGCACGAATTTTTCGCTGCATTAGTGTTTACATCGGTGCAGTAAAATAATTTGGTGTGACGGGTACGTTTAAAAGGTACATAGTCAGTAATACCATTTAAAAGATTAAATAGAAACATTAAGTCAGCAATCTGCCGTCTATTTTCCAAAGAGTTTATTTTAAAATGTACCCTCGCTTCCTTATAATTACTGAATTGGTAATTATTTCTGTATGATAGACATGTAATTATTTTATTTTGGACTGTTTCTATTTTTTTTATTTTTTATTTTTTTATTTATTAATAAAACATATAAGACATGAATATCATGATATTATATTCCCAGGAGTTGTACGAGAAAACTCATTTGGGACGGTACATAAAAAAAATAGTACATTTCTTGTAACAATACATAGTATACATTTTTCTATTTGTGATTTTCATAGTATGGGGACCAGATTAAAGTCGCATGTTCAAGCCGACTTCTGACAAATGCGTAATGCAATATGTTTAGGGTATTTATATATTTAACCATTTTAGTGACTCTAGTGACAAAACCTAACAATTTGAATTGATGATTTGATGGCATAAAATTTATTTTTTGTTCTTTTCAAGGTACTAAACTCGAATTACAATATCAATACAATACTTAGTACCAAGTGACTGCTTCCCTAATAGAAAACCCCATTGCACGCGCTTGGTATATATGCTGATGGGAAGATTAATCCCTACACAAATCTAGTTCTCTTAAATAAATTAAAGTGGATAAATACATAAGTATTTTGATTGTATTAATTCATTAATTTAAAAACACCCATAGTAAAAAAACATTTTCATGCACAATGTCACATTACCCATTCAAAGTTTTAATGAGGTATTATTCAATATTTGATCTGGCTGTTTTCTACAAAATACATATTTTAGGTTGTGTGGTCAGTCAGACTTTAAAAAATCATCAAAATTCCTTTAACACATAATAAAATTATTTTTAAGGTTATTGCAACAAATCAATTAAGTAATTCTTTAGAGTTAAGTACCCTAATATTAATATCAAAAAATATACGTCCTATACATAATGACACCAGAGTTTTACTAGGGCTGGCTGTTTTCTGCAAAATGCACATCTTAATTTGTATGGTCAGCTAGATTAAAAAAAACATTAAAACTGGTCAAATACACAATTAAACTCGTTATTTTTATTAAAAAAAAACGTTTGTTTGCATTATTTATCATTTGTTAAAGTAAAAAACATTCCAACTGTTAGATTTAATTATTCACTCATTTCACAGAAGTGCTATTATCTCAGTTTCACTTTTCTATGGCTGGCTGCTTTCTGCATAGCAACGTTCAATTTGTCTTTTACAAATCCACTAGACTTATTGACGCTTCAAGGCGTCCATGGACTGCCTCTCAAGGTATTGTGGCAATTAAAAGTTGATATCGGAGAATAAAGTACATTTATTAAATTCGCCCACATATATCATGTATTTGTCAGTACAGTAAAACTTCAATTATCCGGATTAATGAGTCCCAGACGTTACCGGATATGTTTTGATAGAAAACGCAAAATTTACTCAAAGATCACTTTTTTGTTGCTTTGTAACACATGAGTTAACCTTTCCTACGCATGTAGATGCTCATAAGATCACCTACATGGTATGGATTGCCAGCTGAGCAAGAATCAACCATATAAAGGCTTCCCTTCCATAAAATAACCTACAAATACCAAATTAGTCCCAGACAATTGAAAATTTTGTCTTCTAGCGTACTGTAACAAAAGATCTCCGTTAAGAAATCCCAGAAGAAGGGGATTATAATGAAATAAAATAAATATAATAAAAAGTTTATGAGACTGGAAGGAAAAATATATATACCCATGAGTTAACCTTGCCTACGCATGTAGATGCTCATATTATCACCTACATGGTATGGATTGCCAGCTGAGCAAGAATCAACCGTATATAGGCTTGCCTGTCATAAAATAACCCACAAATACCAAATTGGTCCCAGACAATTGAAAATTTTGTCTTCTAGCGAACTGTAACAAAAAAATTTAATTAAGAAATCCCAGAAGAAGGGGACTATAATGAAATAAAATTAATATAATACAAAGTTTGTGAGAAGGAAAAATATATACAAATAAAATACAAGAGAATACTAGATGGCTAATGTCTGCCCCCGCGTTCACCGTCTAGGCCAGTCCAGTCAAGAGCAAATAAGACCCCAATAAGAAGAGAAGTCGCCTTAAAGTAGGCAAGTTTAATAAAGGAATTACTGAATTAACATTCTAAACAATACACATGAGAAGATATCTATAATACTCAATTATAGGAATTGCACGGCATTCGGGATAGAGAAATAAAATAGTATTTTTTGTAAATAACGGTTACATGATAATTTCTCAAGTCTAAAGTAAATTTCTAAATCTATGATCTAGGATAAAACATTTTTGGATACAATTTAAATAAAGCTCTTTGATCTGCAAACCCCTATATAAACTAGCATTAGTTAATTGATGAGATGAAAATCATTTTATAGAAAAGCTCATAATTATGTTCCCAAGTTATTATGAGTTATTTTCAAACAGAGGAAAAATTGAGATCAATAGATAGAAGTGAATTGCACATTATAAATATACTTTCAAATTGATAAAATCATACTACTTAACTCAAAATATTCCTATTCGCTTGCGTTTTGTTTATAAATATATTGATTATTCTAAAAGAATGATTTGAATACCATTTATAAAATATTTAACTCATAAAACATTACTTTGATTATGTTCCGAGTTCTGACTATTAGAAGAGATATGTAAATGAAAATTCCACCAAGAAATTATTTAAACCAAATTCCTCGAATCAATAAAGAAAATCTAGAGGATTATTTCATTATTCCAATTTACCAAACAAAATTTCTATATTATCGAATAAAGAAATGTGCAATTAAATATAATTTAAGTTCTTATAACGTTGGTATTCTAATGAATTTAACATTACACACGAAAGTTATTACAAAAATAAAATACAACGGTAGAATTATTTTTTTCTTTCTAATCCTCCTGCGTTGGTGAAAGCACATTCCTTGCTAAGTTGGCGATTTGCATCGAGATCCAATATACGAATCGAGTAAAATTTGATATCTATTCCGTGTATTCGGCCGCTAAATTGATCGTATTTTGACCACCCATAATCTTGGGCGGAGTCGTGTCATGTAAATATTTTCCAAGTATTGGCAATGTCACATCTTGGAAAACATTCCACCACCGTGGAATGAAAATTTGACTCTTGAAGATTTTGAGGTTGGAATTCGTTCATCGTAAAGCGCTTGCCTCCTAGCATCACGCTAATCACGAAATGATACATGAGATTTGTCTTCGAATTATAAACACTATATACGAGAATATAATCAGATTTATATAAAAACATAACTTTAGTTCACATGGGTAGGAAAGGATTTAAATGGAGTTGAGTTGTGGGGCCTGACCTGTTCAAACAGTAAAATCACAAAATGTCAGAAAACCGATTTTGGGGTATCTTTGCAGTCGATCGGGAGACTTTTAGATATGTGTACAGTGACGTACGCTTCCCCTTGTTTCATATCGATGTACCTACCCAAAACTTGAAGGTGTCGGTAGTATATCTTTGTAATCGCTAGAGGGAATTTATCTTCAACTATACCGTCAAGGTGAAGGTATGACGTCTTTATCTTCCCATCATAATCGAGGTCCAGAATGTCATAGTTTGTAATCACGGCCCAGGATTCTAGCGGTGGAAATACAAGATAAGCTTAAGAACTGGTAATAAATAATGATGGAGTTTTCTTGTTTATTAATTTACCTTACCCCTTGTTGCTTATGTATTATTTGGCCTCAAGCAGCCAGTAGAACAATGAAATTAGCATGAGCGAATCAACTTCTCCTAGCGCCAAAGATTTTTTATTACATTTCTTCTTATCGCGATGTTTAATATCATTGTTCTGTTCGTCTAAAATATTTCTGCGTTACCTGGTACTTGCGCGCATTATTTTGCTTTCTTGGAATCACAATACCAAACAATGTTGTCTTACAACTATTCATCGGATTCATATTAGGACTTAATGAATGGAAGCGATGAGTTTGGTGCCTTATATTGCGCCTCCAACCAAGACCAGGCTTATTTATAGACGGCGGATCCTTCTGTGGGGACATTTACTGACACCATAAAGAATATTAATTATACCTTTAGCGCTTTGGGTGGTATATACATGACTTAACGATTATTTTTATTGTAAAATCATTTATTTATACTGGAATGAGTCAATTAAATTCTACCAAGATGATACCAGCCTTATTTTAGAGTCTGGTCATTTACCTTTTTTGAACAACCTTGTTTTTAACACGTTAGAAGTCTAGGCATTTACAGGGCTTATAAGCTATGATTAGCTAACATTCTCCATTTCGCCTATGTTTCATCAACATCCATATTTATTTTATTATTCCATCTCTTGTTTTTTTGTGAATTTTAAGAGCTGAAACCTTTTTTTTAAGTGGGTAAGATTCATCTGACTATTATTTTACCTACTACGTAACGCCTTAAAATATTTTTTTAATTTTGTATTTTTTTCTTTTTTAATTTAAATCTTCAATTTTAAAAATATATTTACTTTGGCCTACTTATTGCTAAAGGCAAACTGGTCAAAAGAAAAATGAGGGAGTTCATTAGTTTCGTGTTATCAGCGCTATCAGTTCCGATTGGTGGGTTGGCTTTACGGAAACCGGAAATGTATTACATCACTCTGCCATATGTTGGTTTTGGAGAACTAGTGACATCGTTCAAAGTAGTTTAGTATTGTAGACATTTTAATCAAATTCATTTTTTTCGTACGTTATTATTTTTCAATTACCTACTTATGTAGATTTCATAATTTTTACCGCGTGTTAGAAAATATTTTCATATCCAATTTCCTGTTGCACTTAACTTCCTCATTGGTCAAAATTTGTACGTTAATACACATAATTTATTTCAAACAACAGTTTTTTAAAAGGCAGATAAAGCCTACACATATTAGATCTAATAATAAAAATACTCATGTTATACACATGAAATAATAAGTACTGTGGGATCAGGTTATGAGTTTGGAAAAAGACAGAAAGAGGATCGAGGAACGAGAACGATTAAAAAATAATTTTAAAATATATATTAAAATGAAGGGAGGGGTTTCGTTAATAATATTTTGTGTTTGTCAGAATTTTTGATAATCTCTTATATTCATTTCAATATAGTAAAATAATCCAAAAATAATATTTATTGTGTTTATATTGCATAGTGTTTTCTTCAGCAAGTCTCCATCCTCTAGGTCTAGATCAGTGTTTAATGTATAAGTTATCAGGGCATAATGACTCAAAAGTGTGGCACCATGCTTGAGAGATCAGACACGTCGACATTCCACATATAAAGGGGAATAATCATCAGTCATACAAAAAAATGCCTGAGATGTACAAAATTGAAACATACGCCAAATTGTACTAAAAATAAAATGAAACCTGTTACAATTTCAATAATTATCTGAAAACACAGAAACTGTGCAGGATGTAGATAATGGCATGGATTTGCGAAGAAACTAACACAAAATATCCTAATATTACTTTGCATGACAGAAAATTATTATTACCCTTTCCCTCATCTTATTTGGTGCAATGTGGTTTTAGCGCCATAAGCGATTTACTCATTAAAAAACGAAATCGATTGGATATAACTAATAGAGGTATAGAGGGGACCTAAGACTGAAATTAACTAAGTTAGATCTGACACCAAATTCCTTTGTAGCTAGCGTAACTGAATTTAATCATGAATAAGGCGTCAAGATACTCAATTTCAATTGTCACTCGTGTTTTATTTTTGTTTTAATTTTTATTTTATTCTACTTAATTACATTTTCAATTTGTGTTTTGTTAACATTTCAGTTATAATATATGTATTAGAATAGGTTTTATTTAATTTAATTAGGGGTTCATATGTTTACAAACATATTACAATATGATTTGAAAATTTACCTCCTACTTAAAAAATATGTTGGTGGGGCATCTGACTTTTGAAAGACTACGGGGGGCATGGCATTAAGAAGGCTGGGAAACACTGGTCTAGATACTACAGTATTATGAGTAGGTTAAGAATAAGTAGCTTGTATCTAGCAAACAAGGGTATAGTCTCACGCCTCCAACAGATCACAAAACAAATAATACTTAATCCCTCAAACTACAAGATAAACGTTGCCATACGAACTCCAATGTTTTTATTCCAATGGAAAAACACTCAGAACGTTGTTTATTAACTACGGAAAATATTTATTTTACTTGAGCTGGGCAAGCTCAACTGGCATTATGATATATATTTTTAATTTGTATACATTATTTGTAATTTTTAATTTTTTAAAGGGGTAACTTTGATCTCAGGCTGTTTTTTTTTAAATATATTTTTTCCAACCAATTAAAAAATAACATCGTTTATAATGTTGGTGTTCGTTTTTTTTTTACTATGAAACATAAGAAAATGCCTAGTTATATTAACAGTATTTTGAGTTTGTCCATTTTTGTATATAACCCTAAGGAGTTATTAAAATAATTATATTACAACAGAAATGGGTAGCACTTTAGAGAAGAGAACATAAAACATCTATGTTGTAATATGTTACTCTTAATAAGTAGGTTAAATTCAGTCCCTGTCAACAAACATTTGGACAAACTCAATATATTGTTGATTCAACTAACTGATCCAAGAAGTATAAAAATTAAAAATATTTTTATACTTTGCCTAGTATGTAGGTGAAATAATTCAGTCAAATGAATCTCACCCATATCAATAAAGGTTTCAGCTCTTAAACTTGACAAAAATCAATATTGAATGCCCTACCCACGTACACGGATCCGTTTTAAAGGTCTCGTGGCCTCTTTTAAGATCCGCACATGGAAAAAACAGTTTTTTTAATCTTTAATGAACCGTAAATATATTTTTACTTTTATTTTTTTACTTACAATGCCCTTATCGCCGTCAGAGCAACCTCAGTATATATACTCAATTTGTCTGTCACCTTCAATCTAATTATCCCAATTCTGACGACGATAGGGTATGTTAGTTCATTAGCTTGTTAGTAAACCGGAACAAACAAGTCCGATCGGGAAAACCAGAACCGCCACCACCCCTCGAGCGGCCAAATAATTCAACCTACCAAGCCCAAATAAAAATCATTGTTCGTAAATTCCCTCTATTCCTACCACTACCCTATTCAAGACGAAAACCAAGTATTAACCTATGCAAAACCTGGCATCATCGTAGTCAAGACCTATCAACTAATCTATCAACAAAAGTCAACATTAGGAAGAATGGATGCCCAAACATAGGCGGAATGGTGAATGTTACACAGTGTGTAAATTGGCCAATTGAACCAGCTAATAACAGGTCATAAGCCCTGTAAATGATTAGACTTCCGCATTTCCATCTCCAAAATGTTATCGGTCCAATAATATTATTAATTTTTGTAATGACAATAAATTAATACTTTGTTACTCCAAAACTATCCGAGAAAGTTACATATTAAATTAATAAACTTTCAAATTATTGTAGGCATCTTTGATTTAAATAAATAAACTTAACAAAATTACATTTTATGTTACACATTAGTTGAAAGAATTATTTGAAAAATCTCATGTAATTCAAAGTAGGAATATTTCTAATAGCTAAAACAGTAGGTAGTAGATTTGATGTAAGTATATTCAAGTTTATTTTACCTTATTATATAATAATATAAATATATAAAAGTCGTCCTAATGGCGTAATGGTCAGCGCGTTTGCCTACTATACGAAAGGTCTCGGGTTCGATTCCCGACATGGTTAATATGAAATATTTATTTAAAAGCTTGTTTTCGCCCAAGAATATTGTATAGTCCCTGGACTAGTACCTGAAGCGTAAAACTGATCATCTTACCTTCATGTAATAAAAAATATCAAGAAACGCTGCGATTGATGTACCAATGCAGCGCCCTATGTACCATTAGGTGTGAAAATGGAATGATGATGATGATGATGATTAAAAATGTATAGCATATTCCTATGCATGGATAAGTTATTTAATATAATTTTAGAGTTGATGTTAACATTGAATTTTTTTTAAATTAATCAATTTTTTTACAAGTCTCCGTCCTTTTTAATTTTTCACGGGTAAAATTTTTTGTGTTAATTACAAAAGCTAAACGTAAAAAATATCAACTTAACAAATTACAACAGGGATGGAGAATACCTTAAATAAGGGAATATGGATGTCTAGGCATTTACAGAGCTTATCCTACCTGTCATTTTCTACGAACATTTGGACAAACTCAAATATTGTAAAAAATATCATTTGCATGTTTCATGGACTTTCTGGCAACCAATATTAAATTACGTTAAGGAAAAATGTATATTGTCTTTCTCGATTTTGTTAGATGCGACAATTAATTAGTAAATGTTTGAGTCCATTCTGACTTAACCCCTTTGTACAATTTACCCAATGAGTGTTTACCAACTTCTTTTGTGATAGTAATTGGATTATGACTGTTATTTACCTCGAATAAATTACAATTTTCGATGAAAGTAAGTAAACCTTGCTTAATGATTTCTAAGAACAATTTGCGGGTCGCTATTATTTGCTCTTTTTTACGGGGAATCTTTTTACACAAAGGCTAGAAGTCAATAAACAAATAGTGCAAATATAATCTTATTCTCGGTAATAAAAGGCTATTGGAATTATTCATTAATTACTTTAATCGATAGCAGCTACGTAAACAATCGTATGTGGAAGTAATCACTTTTCGGGAGAGATGATGATCGCATCTTAATGATAATTTTTGAAATATTCATTTGATTTTAGGATAAAACATAGTAAACAGCGTGTGTATTATATTATATGAAAAAAATAGACCTACTACCAATATTTATTTTTTCACGTTGTTAAACAACTCAGGTAAAAAGTCCGTGATTTAACAATACGATTTTATGCGTAAATTCCATTGAAATTTATAACATCTTTGAGAAAAAATTTAGTACAGCAAACTCAGGTTGTTGTTTTATGATGGTGCTTTAAACTTCGAATTAGATGTCCAATGCTTAGATTCCTTTCTATGTTTACTTATTATTTATTTATTTATTTATTTTTTCACGTTTTACATACACCTTTACTTTTTTAATATGAATACCTCACTGGGCACAACCCGTGTCGAGGCATACATTTACATGATTTAATATATTATACTTATAATGGCTAAAAAATATAAATGAAATACATATAAAATATTACATATTCACATTTAAATCCACACAGAAAAAAAAAATAAAAAAGAAAGAAAAAGAAAACAACATTACAGTGTTCAGCTCACACTGGTGCAATCTCTGGGATTCATTTGCAGCAATGACTCGCATTCTATCCATTCATATTGGCCATATTATTATGCATAGTTCTTTTTTTTATTACTCTCGGCGGGCTTGTCCTCTAAGGTTTGTGTTCTCTGCCGTTTCTTTCAAAATAGTAGCAGGAGATTTTCCCTGTTTTATCATCATAGTCAAATTCGCGACTTAGGTGTTATTATTGATTCGAAACTAATGTTTAATATTCATATTGAATCAGTCCTAAAAAAAACATATAAAATGGTCGGACTTATTATGCGAGTATCAAAACCTTTTAAACATGCAGAGACATATGAAAAACTCTACAAACATTTGTTCGTCCCCAGGTAGAATACTGTACTCCTATTTGGTCACCTTACTATAATGTAAGTATTAATAGACTAGAAAGGGTCCAACAAAAAAATTTTAAGCAGGTCGACTACCGGTTAAACATTAACTTTTCTAATCACGCTGAAAGTATGCAGTACCGTGGAATAAACTCTCTTAAAAATCGAAGAATAATGTTGGACCAGTTATTTTTATTCAAATTAATAAATAATAAAATTAATTCTCCTAACCTACTAGAAAGACTTCCATTCCGTGTGCCATCTAGACCGACAAGACAAAATCTTTTGTTTTACACTGAAAACGCGTCAACAAACTATTTTAAACAATCTACAATACCTAGAATATGCGACCAATATAACAATATATTTACCGAGGCTGATATTTTTTGTGACAATGTATGTAAATTTAGGTCAAAAATTAAAGAAATTTTGAGAGAAGCAGACATTTAACATTATTATTACATAAATATTTTTTCATTTCGTTTCTTTTACATTTATTATATTGAACATAATTTAAATGATTGTATTAAGTGTAAACAATTTTTTTGGTGTGTGCATGAGTTTCTTACACTAATATACAAAGAAATTGGCAATATATGTGTACATACTGTTTGTTTACCTAATAAAATAAATAAATAAATCATCATGGAATACATCCCAATTGCAATATCTGCATTAGTTCATGTTTATATCATATGAATTTTATATTTTCTTATTTTATTTTGAAAAATCGAAGCTTTCTTATTATTTTATGAAAATATACATGTATTTCATCTACCGGTACCCAGTACCCAGTACCCACTACATTATACGGAGGCTAATTATTACCATAATATTATCCCTTTTCCTTTTCCGAAAAACTAATAAATGTACATCAGTGTTCCTGTTTTGGAACAGAATAATAAACATATTACATCTCAGTTGTTTTTTATAACTATTTCTTTTTAATAGGGAAATAGCACATACTACGAATACCGATAAAAATGGGTTTAGAATAATTAATTGTATACTCAAAATCAAAATGGATATTGTGGAGAATTTTTTTTAAACATAAATGCAAAAAAAAAAAATTATAAAAAAATGTAGAAAAACGCGACGTGTTTGGCCTTGGTTGTTGTGACGTCAAGATTCGTGATTATGTTCCAAACTAATTTCAATGGCCAGGAACAAATAAACATGAATCGTGACGTATTACGGACGTGGCCAGTGGAATGACCGCTTTTGCGGGAATTCGAAATTACAAATTAAAAAAAAAAATTATGCTACTAATAAGTAGTAAAATTTTTTTTTTGCTGGGCAGTCTTTCATAGACCTTTATATAAAAAAACGTTGAAAAAAAAAGTGATATTTCTTATTTACACAAATATTTTTTTACACAAATGTTCGTTATTATTGTTTTTATTTATTCACACAATGCAAATTCACGTGTTTACCTTTCTACCTATATTGTAAATCCACATTTTTTTATTTTTCTATAATCTGTTGATTTTCATAAAGAAAATCGGAGGTTAAATCAAGTACCCAGATGTCTACAAATTCTCAAAATATTGTTACAAAAAATAAATTAATGATTCTCTTGATTTTTGTTTATTCATGCCGCAAGATGATTTTGTGCCCAGTTATTATTATGCATGTTAATGGGTTCTTTAACTTGTTAGTCCAAAGTGCGTATTTTCGAAATAGTGTTTTGATTCAGAAATGCAAACTGATTTTGAACAATAAATAATTTTGACGCGAAGTTGTTTGAGGGATTTGAATTTTCAGTGTTGTTTACACATTTACATAGGCAAATTGGAGTTACTTGCACAAAGAGGAATGTATGTATTGTATGATAATGTTCATTATATGAATAAGTCAATGGATACAAGTTTAGTATCGGTGCGCATCGTTCGGGTTCTGGGACCTTTTAGATAGTATTGACGTCATCGTCTAGTCGATTTTTAGTACATACGAGTAGTACTGTGCTCTGGTTGGGACTTGGAGGAATATCCTCGTTCTAAATATATACTCCTCATTTGCATAGAGCGTCGACATCGGGAATCTGAATCAGTTAGGGCCAATTGCTCCACTAAAAATAAGTTTAAAAAGTTTAATAATAATTTTTGTGTTTTTGTCAAAATGCGATCGCACTGTTTTGTTGATTTTGACAAAATCAGAATTTTTTTTTGAAACTTTTTTGGTGCAATTGGCTCTAATAAATTGTCTTTTTTAACTTATTTTTTTAATATTTCAAGCCATGTTTTCTAGGTTCATCGTCATATAAAAAGGAAAAATTGTTTATTGTTGCCGCCATTTGTTGCAAACATTATTTTATTTTATCTGGAGAACTGTGTTGCCTAACAATATTTTTGCCTCAATAGGCGAAGGTGCTAGCCTTGGAGTTGTCTAATAAGGCAAATGCGCCTGTCTGGAAGTCTACCCAGGCGAAAGCGCCAGTCTAGAAGTTGCCTACTTAGGCGAAAGTACTAGTCTTGAAGTTGCCTGCTTAGGCGAAAGCGCTCGTTGGTCAATAAACAAAATTATAAAACTAAACCAAGAAATTTTAATGATATTTTAATCAAAATCATCATTGCACCAGCAGTCATTTTTCGTTTTTCATTAAGATTTGCACTTGCATCGACGCCGATGAACGTTTCCAAGAGTTAGAGTTGAATTCTTGGCCATTTCACTACGGAGGTGGTTTTGCCGTAAATTTGAAATAACTTTTTGTTAACCCTTTAAGTGCTACAAGCGATATGTCCCGCGCATGGTACATTGTAACATGAACATTTGCGTGCACATATTCTAGAACGGCGGTCGGCAATTGACATCCCTCTGGCCAGGGCTAGTATTTCAAACGCTCTCGTGGCTGTATTATCTCGTGTATTTCCATACAAAATACACGAGAAAAACTATTTTCTCGTGCCACGAGAGTGGTTTAGAATAGCACCCTAGATCCGGTCTGTGAAGTGTTCCCTTTTAGCCTCGTGGGTTCCTGTTCAGTTTCTTAACAGACCACAATACATGCAACCCGGCCGTCAATCAAGAATTGCACTTTATTTTTTCGTAAATTAGGATGTAAAGGGTGACGAGTGTTGTAGTCGGCATGTTTTGTTTTAAATTGTATTATTTCACCACAAAAATAATTTTATTGCATATTATGCACATTCATTATAAATTTGTTGTATTCGGCTTGCACGCGCACGAAGTGACGTCGACGGTCATTTGGACCCCAAAAATAATTGACACATTCATAGTGACGTACTGAAATAAAATTTTCAGCCGAAACCGAATTCCGGCTTCTGTTCTAGTTTCGGTCCAAACCAAAACAGAAACTTGTTTAAATAACTGAAAAGTCACTTCAAAACGCCTAAAATTAGGCATTTTTATTGTTCAACCTTACGAGCTCATTAAAATAAGTGTTAAATAAAATACACAATAAAAGAAAAGACATAAATTTAATCAGTAAATTTGTTTATTTTTAGCGCTTTTTGGTTCGTTGTTATACTATACTCTATAACTTATATGTAACAGCTCTTCAAAGTACGCTATAGGAACTTTAACTTATTAACTATAAATTAATTACACAAATATGCATATGAAATATCTTAGAGTCAACAAATCACCAAATCAGTCTAGTTTTTTTTATATTAGACAATGGCAGTACAAAAACGAATTATTTGAAAGGAAAACAATCCAATATCTTTAATTGTGCTAATTTGCCACCCGAGTACAGCCGAACGTAGTCTGATGCATCCCGACCGCAGGTTTCGGCCAATATTTGGCTAAAACCGCGGCCGAAACTCGTTTTATTGGCTGAAACTGAAATTTTAGAGACGGCCCACCACTAAAACAAATTGCCTACTCCTGATCCTGCATGTTTTAGCGTTAATTTGACAAATAGCCCAAAATGAATAAAAAGACCATTCCACATTTGATTCCGCATAATATCCTCCAACAAAACTTATCCTTATTGACATTATTTTTTGTTCCCAAAAGCATTTTTAAAATCTGTCGAATTTATGTCATTTATACGGTTAAAGTTATATTATGGATATCAAAGTCATAGCCAGTTTTTTTAAGTCGTATTGTTGACGATAATTTAATTTAATTTATTAAATATTTATAAATGTTTTTCTTACTATTAGAAGTTTTCAAAAGTTTATTCTGTACTATTTTGTTTTCAAATATTACAGCTTCCTTTTTTGTTATCTTTGTATGTAACAATTGTAACACAACGTATTTGCTTTGTTTATTTATCTTCTGATAATAATGCCGGAATAATGGCGTTTATCTTCTCAACTCGTGATAAGACCGACGAGTAAATTACCAGTGACTTAGAACGATCAATCATAAGCTCACGAGATTTGTCTAGAGGTAAAAATGAGAAATTCGAAGCGTGACGAGTTTTTAAAACTCAGTCTGTTTTTTTTCTTGCTTTATACAGAAGTGTAGTGCCTTCGTCGAAAATAATTCGAACACCTTTATAAAAATCTGTGAAATGATGCCTCACTCAAATGTACGTAGTTTCATTACGTAGCATTTATAAAAAAATAAATCATATGCACTGGAACTCCTTTTTACACGGTTTCGAAATAACAGGGTACAATTTCTTTTTTCAAATTTAAACATTTAATAATTATACTATTTGTTTTTAAAATTCTCTACATCGTTCTTTTACTTACTAGGCGCAGATATATATACGCAAGAGTAGGGAGATATTGAACAAATTTTGTTACGATTTTTTAAGTATTTGGCTGTCGTGTTATATTTTTAAATAAAATTACTAAAATAAATTCAAACGAAACATTTTAAAATTCCAAAATGTTTTTTATACAAGGAAACCTCCCCACCTTTGTTCATTTTTAAGTGTACAGGAGGCCCTCGACTTTCGCACATAATTGGTTCCTTAAAATGTGTGCCAATGTTGAATGTTTGAAAGTCGAGAGATGTAAAAAAAAAAAATCAAATATTGTATTTTAAAATACATATATGTTTTTTAACAATACATAAAACTTACATATTTATTTATCAATATATGTAACTAAGTTGATGAGGCGGTTAAAGTGCTTTCCACCCAAACAGCTGAAAAGGTGGCTTCTTTATAAATTTGTCTAGAATTAGCTTTTTTAACGACCCTTTTTTTATAAAGAGTTCTATAACATGCCGTACTGTCTTTCTCAATCGCCCTACGTACTTAAGACAAACGTTCTCCATTGGGATCATATTCTTCTTCTTCATCAAAAAATGAGATGGATGAAGGCTTTCTTTATATTTTTAATTGTCAATGTATTGACGATTTATTAGCTCCTTCTTCTTCACAATCATTGTGTATTTCGTCTACCAGCTGTTGCTCAATTGAGTTTTCATTTGACAGAAGTACCAAGTGAGATTCTATCAAGTCATTCAAATCTTCGTTGTTGAAATGCCGCGATTATGAACGCTATCTTCATATGTACGTATCGCGACGGTACACTTGACTTATGTACTATCTTTATCTTCGTCGGTATGTTCTACCGGCTTGTCATCTCGATGTCATATGATCGAATCCAACCAATAAATGACCCCGAAAATTTACTTCGCGTTCTTTACTTCATTAAAATTTAAAATAGTTCTCATTTATATTTTAAATAGGCTTCTGTGATAAAAACTGCCCACTTCAAAGCTCCAATAAATCCCAATTCAAGCAAAAAATACTCGCTTGAACATGTTTTTTTTTATGACTTTTGACAATTACCAAGAAGGTGTGCTTAACGATCGTCTGTATTTATCTACCGAGTGATTACAAAGCCGCCCCCTTCAACGTCTTATTACGCTCATTCAAGAAGATAGTAAAACAGATGGAAAAAATATAATTACAATTTTTTTTTTAGTGTCAACATTTTACGCCTAGATTCTTTTATATGTTAATAGGGCAGAATCTAGCCACATTATCTGTGTATCTAGGCGTTCATTTTCAAAACGACAGTTGTGTCAGAATTCAATATGACTTCAAAATTTATTTATTTCTCTCACATATTTTTAATAGGCTTTTAAGAAAAAAAGTGCCAATCTCATAATTTCAACAAAAAATTAAATCGAAACGAATTCATGTAATTATAGTCCTTTACATATAGCTTGATTAGAATGACAGCTGTCAAACTAATTGCATTAGTGATGGGAAATTACTGATCATCATAAGAACTCAAATATTTGTTTTTTTCAAAAAACCAAACTGCCAAATGTAGATAATTTATACGCAAATTATTAAAAAACATTAACTCATTACCAGATTCGCTTTTTGTGAAAGTCAGTGGCTAAGAATGAAAGTTGTAATATGGATACAAGTCTGCCTGTGTATTCTTAATTGTGACCTGTTACTAAGGAAATTTCAACCGTTATGTTTTAAGTTTTAATACGGCAACTTCCTTGTTCACAACGCGCAAAAAACGTGCCGTGTCGGTCGTAAATTATTTACTAATTACTATTTACGATCTAGGAGGCACTGATTGGGCGAATAACAATCAACGAGCTCAAATGCTTACTGAAGTGGCATTTTCTGAATTTGATATCTTAAAAGTAGCCATTTTTAATTTAACCAAACGCCTTAGCGTGTCATGCGTTCGTTAGTAAGTTCGTTCGTATCCCATATAACTACATAGTGTCACTCTTACGCTATCATACAAGTTTTTTTTACGACTTTTGGGAAACGGTTTGAAAATTAAATATTTGGTAAATAATAAGAAATCAAATGTCTTATTATGATTTCGGATGAGGATCGCGATTATCATTTCCAGCACCAATGAGAATCTAAAGCTTGTAGTGCCAATATTTTAGTTAGGATAATTTTAAAACCCTTAAAATGTATTCAACGCAAAGATCTGCGGTGTCATAAAATTCTGATAAATCCATTTTGATATCATGTATTGATATATATATAAATAATAGTCTAAGTTTATGGATCCAAGCTTCTTTTAAACTTTTTATTTTAAATATACATAACATATTTCGGATGTGACAGGATTTAATGAACACGCTGTATATATATATATTTATATTTACTATTGTATTTCTATTGTGGTTTTTTTACTGATGTACTCGTATTATTTTCATTATATAACCTTGCATTTTTTGCGTTGGTATTTGTTTTATATATATTTTAAGTTAAATATTAAACTTATATTAGAACGCCCGATGACAAAATGCTTGAAAAGCAGTTAATCGTGTTTTTTTGGCTTTTGTAAAAAAAAAAGTAAAAATGGTATGTTTTTTTCTGCATAAAGACATTGTTAATTTTTATAAAATAGTATGTCCGGGTATTCTACGTTGCAATTTACTTTTACATTTTTTCTTAAAGATTGCGAAATGTATATATTACTTACCTACATATACATATTTAGAAAGGCCAATTTTTCAATTCGATTCGATTATTTTCTTCTTTTCTTCTTTTCTTCGACAATTTCATAATGACTTATTTTTACGATCAATTCTTAAAAACAGATATCTACGTACGGTAATCAAGCTTTCTTCTAAATTTATTTATGTCTAAACTACCTTTTTACCTTTTGCCGGCGGCTTCGCTCACGTGGCATTAGGGAGACATTATTTGGGTAAATAATTAGATGTGTCGTTTATCAATAAGAGTTTTTGTTTATTAATACAAATTTTCCCGATGGAATTATATATTTTATCGGGATCGAAAGTAGCTTGGTCTTCTAACTATCGCTATGAAAGAAATACGATCATCAGTCAGTCTACGGTGGCGTGGCATCGTTATTCTGTTCACAAATCCAAATTAGTTGGATAATTAATTATTTTTTCGTTTATCAATAAGTGTTTTCCCGATGACATAATATAATTTTTCGAGATAGAAAGTAGCTCGTATCTATTGCCAGTCCTCCTACTACAAAACCAAAACGAAAAGCAAACCAAACTAACCAAAGAAACGGCACGTCAATTATACAAATTTAAATAATTAATTTCTAATTTATTATTTTTGACATCCCACCTTATCGCTTACTTATTTTCAAATAATGTCGGTCGTTATTGATATTATAATATATATATATTTTTCACTGAGCTGTTTTTTTTATTCGGGATGAAAATATTTTACTTTTCAACTCTCCAGATATCCCTATGCCAAAAATTGTGTTAATCAGTCTCTCCGCTGAGACGGGAAGGAAACACAAGCAAACAAACGAACACAATTTCGCATTTATAATATTACAATGGATTTATTATCGTAGGTATCAGTGGAAATATTTAATTTTGCAATTTAAAATTGCGCTTTGATTTCTTAATTAAAATAAAAGCCTAAGTTTAATATAACTTATTCCGCGTGCTGGTTTAGTCTACTCGTACAATTCTGCAGTATCGCGCGGCCCTGAAAACCTCAGGTTTTAGTAGGCCGAATGCCTTTTCCGCGTTTTAAAATTCGCTCTATACCTCTGGTACATAGGTATTATAATACATATATTTCGGTTACACGGTGACCTCTAAGCCGGAGCCATGAACTGCAAATGCCCGTATTAAAAATACTGAATACCCGTAACTCTTGCTATATCATTATCAAACTGCGCCGGATTAATGCCTTCGAGCTAATGAAAATATAATTCGCAGTTGATTCATTTACAGTATGTGATACCAAAAGACTTTTTAACTTCCAGAAAACTGATAAGTAGATATATCTATGCATGAAAATATGTAAACCCAATGGCGTATAATTAAATTTTACACGTTACAAGCGCGAAGAAAATGGCGTTTCAATTTGTGGGTAATTGCCTTTCGTGCCTTAATTCTCTAATGGATTTTTATCATGATCAGACGTGATCCTACGCAAAAATATTGTGAAAAACATTACAGATAATTATATTGCTTCGTTTATAAATACAATCCAATTTATGGAATAAGCAGATAATTAGTTATATATTGTTTTATTTTTTTACAATTTTGAGAGCTACCAGTATGTGTCGTGTCGTATCTACGGAGACGAAATATGTACCCAAAAATAATACGAACTAAATAAATATTTATATCTTTCTTTCATGAATGATTGCATGTTGTATCGTGATTACGTGAGGGCAATGCAATTTTTTTTATATACTATACGTTAGTGGGTAAACCTACAGGTTTAAATAACTGTTGACCATATTGAATATATCATGTAATATTAACATATTATTCAGTTTTAAATGCTAAAAATATTTCAGCGTAAAATATAGAAGCACTGGTTTAGACCTTCCTTAAATACGGTGATTACCTATGTGATATTCAAGTACTGCAATTACACGACTAACCAATTGATATTTCCTAAATTTGTGAACCTTTGACGACGACGTGCACGTATTATTGCACTAATAAACGAAGATTTATACTTTTACAATGTTAGTATTCTTTTATATACAGAATAATGTTCCCTCACTGGGGTGTCCCTTGCCGAGGGAAACATTTTACAATAAATAAAACATGCCTTAAATTAGTTATTTAACTAAGTTAACATAATAATAAAATAAAAACGTAATTAATCTAATTAACCTAATTATCATTAACATAATAATCAATATAAACTAAAATAATCATAAAAAACATAACCAATTTATATAGACCTGTAGACCAAATTTCATAAACAGTACACAAATTTTTACCTATTTGGCTTGATCCACGAAAGAGAATATCCGTTCCAAAATTATATTTTTCTTGATTGGAGATAGGCAAATCGAGGGATCAAGGGAAGGATAGTGATCAAAGGTCATCGACCAGAAATGTTACCAAAAAAAATTATATGTTCTTTCTAACTGTATCCATTGTATAATTTTGAAAAAAATATCATTCATATTTCGATTGTTGTCAGTTTTACCCTGGGTAATTTAATGTGTTTATTAAAAATCTTGATTGTCAATTACTAGAAGACAAATCCGGTGTTTAGGAGGTGTTATCAAAAACATTGCCTATTCCATTTTTTTAAGGGACAAAATATTTACAATCACTGTTAATAATTTATACGATTGCTTTTTTTAGTGTATCTAGATATTTCATTGTATTGGTTACCGCCCCAAGTTGATTGATTGCTGTTCACATCGTGTGCGTGTGTGTCTTATTAGTATTCAAGATATGTTATTATAATAGTATTTGGAACTGGTACAGGAAAGGGGACTTATGTATTTGTGCATGTCATTGTGTTAGCGCGTGGGCGTTTTAAGCATAATATTTCAAGTATATTGTAATTATTCTTGCACTATATTTTAAACAAACATTCCTTTAATAGTTTAAAATAACGCAAAATGTATTATATGTCACTGTAAACGTTTTTTAAAGTTGTTACGTCTCGTCGTGTGCCTGCCTTGCGCCGTCCATCATCTAGGCTTGTTCTATCTTCAAATGATGGACGCTGTAATGCGGTTCAAAACGTGTGAAAGAAATTCGTGGACGACTTACAACTTAGAAAAATGCTGCCTACTCTGAAAGGTCTTATAAATCTACAAAAAAAATACAATTTATCAATCATTTTGGTGTCCATTTCTGAATCTCGTGTCCATAGAATTTAGAATAGTCCAGAAGGAGCGTAGAATCATATTTGAATACGTCGAAATGTGTCCAATAATTTCCCCACTATGCCCGACTTTTGCCGCGCGCATTCGTGATGTCCCCGCGTAATGTTGCACGATAGGAAAAAATATAATTATAACACAAATGTAAGGTAAAAAAAAGCAATCTGTTAAATTCTCAAAAAATTTTTTGCGCACGCGGAAATATTGATTGACACAACAGAGTAGATAAGTAAAGGGTCATTTAATAAGAGTAATTGAATTAATGAACTTTAAATATAAAACGAAATATTATTTTACATAAAACGGATATTTTTATATAATGTTAAATAATATTTTATGTTTTGAAGACATTGTCGGTCGAATTTCCACCCGATGTGTTTAATCCGAGGCCCAATTTTCAGTATTTCTCTTATTAGATGAGCAAAGTAGGGTAAAAAAATTTACTACCCTGGCAACACTAACAAAATTTCCATTTTGTTTCTTCGACAATCTGACAGATGGAAAAATGGCATAGTTGAATTCAAAACAGGAGTTGCGTACTGGGCGACGTCTACAAAAAAACTTATGGGTCAAAACGTAAACCACCTAATAGTGTCACCTCAATGGGCGGGTTAAACTGCATTTTATATTTCGATCGTTACAGTGAGATTTTTATGTGTAGTTTAAAAAAGGCAAAATCTTAATTATTTTTGGCAAGCACAACAAATAAAAACACAGTGTGAACTGAACCCGAGTTTTTTTCATTTCACTGCTTTATTTATTTATAATGTTGCAAAAACATGTTTATTGTAAATTAAGTGTGACGTAGTATTCTTCCATTACAAAGAGTATAGCAGGATTACGGATTTTTAAGTGTCTTTTTTTGTATTTTTTGAATTACGTGATCTTATTATAACAGTGTCAGTGAAATAATCTCGACAATTTACACAAGTTTGGCAAGTTCATTAGTGTATATTCTGAATTATTAAATGCAAATATCCAATCTGATTACTACATAATACCACTATTAATACAAATACGCTCAGGTATTGTTATAATTGTTAGCCAAACCTAGAATCTCGTGTAAACCAATAACACTAACTAATCTTACGATAGCAAAATCATGTATGTATAATAATAAAACATTGAAAACAGAAAACCTTACCAGTGCCTGCCGGTCTTTTACACCGCTGTATTCTTCTTTGTCCTTATAAATAATGTTTGTTTTACTCGCCGCGGTCTATTTTCTTGTCGACTCCGTATTCGTGGGAATATATTCACTACAATCATGATCAAATGTAAAGATTTACATGCATTGTACTTCCGATGTCTCGAAGAACTATAAAAGCGTAAAGTTCAATGGCTGACTGGCGGCGCGGGACCTTCGGTTAGAGATGTTTTTACTTTGCAATTGTGATCTTTAAGTGTTCGCATTGTTTTGGTTGGCCATTTAAAATTCACCCTGGCATCACATCAGCGAGAATTATTTATGTATGCATTAATTAAATGGTGGCGTTTATTACTCCATAATGTGTTGGAAATATTATTATACGTTTCAAATAACAATTACATTTCATTCCTTCTTTAACCATCCTTCTGTGAACATAAATAATGATACTAAATAATTGCATCCTTGACTTGGTATAATTTAAACCTGACTTTTTTCGGATGTTTTGTGGCTCAATAGCAGCAGAGAGATTATCACACCTTCTCACTTGTGTGCAGTATCCATAGTCGTGTAGTTTCTTGTATGAGTCTTTCTTTATTATATACTTTTGGATTATCTTCTGTCAGAACAAATATGTCAAGAGTACAGAGAGGTGCTTTAGACAGTTTTTCTCGTTCGGAAACGAGCATTTTTTTTCTTGTATGTGGTCATCGCCGAGGAGCCACGTCCTCAGATGCAGTGTGAAGTATGTGGTGGGCAAGCTGTCCATAGTCCTAACGCTCCGCTGTACCTTCTTGAAAAATAAACGCTTATCAGATCATGGCCTACCTCTTCGTTTACATTTTCAAAGCAACTTCTTCATAAAATCTTATTTTCAAGCTCATATACTGTCCACGCGGCTCGACCAACGTGGACACTATCAAAGATGTGTTTACAACAACTTTGTTTAAATTACGTATACCTCCCTCTTCCATTTTAATGTATTCATCCATCTATTTCAGCATGATCTCCAGGGAGGTAAATTTTTAATCTGGAAAATCATATATTACATATTATACCTATCAATACGCCATAAATCGTCCTCATGAGGATGGATTGCGTAAAAGTTTAGAAAAAAAGTAGATTTAATCACGGTCCTTTGAGCTAGTATTTAGTATTATAAAGAGAGGGTAAGAAATTTATCGATTTTTGACGATGAGGTTAAGTGTAAATTTCAATATTCAATTTCTTCCGTTCTCCTGTATATTTTTATATACAGTAGAACGGAAGTAACAATATTTGTGGGAAAAACACATAATGAAATAATTGTAATTTTATTGATTAAAGGTTCATTAAAAAAAAAAATTGGCAATCCCGAGGATCTTACAAGGTCTTCTCAAAAATAAGGATTATCAAACTTACCTGAAAAAGTAACATTGAAGTTCAATATTTGTATACTCACCCTTTTTAATTATATCGTCTCCAGACGCTTAAAATGTACAAGTATTTTACTAACATACCCTTTTCTGTATAAACCATTATGAGAAATGTAAATGGCACTCAAATAAATATCTATTATATGTACAATAATTATTGTACGTTCTGTCGTTATTCTGTTAAGCTCGTATTACGTGGGTCAGAAAATGGTACAAGATCTTGTGCAAAATTCGACCCCATAAATGTTCTGTCGTGTTATACACAAATTGGGTAAAATCTGTGGTCGAACCAGATAAATTAGAACATGTAACATTTTTCAACAAATATTTATTTATTTTAAAGAAACAAACAGTCGACAATGATAAAATAACATTTTTTTTAAAATACAGTTCAAAGACAGACCAGCAAAATTTCTAAATCCAAATCATACATATTATTAAATTGTGTTTACAACAAAAGGATGTGTTTATGTGTATTTGAGTGAGAGTAAGTAAAGATGTGTGTTTATGTGTATTAGTGTGGGAGTAAGTGTTCAGGAGTGTGCATAAAGCAAGAACTGCGCGCGCATCTCACGACTATGATACTGTTTACCGTCAACGCGTATTTTTTCCTTGTGTCACTTTATTTATCCTCGGTCTTATTTGTTTCACCGCATATTTTCACTTCCCTGAAAACCTGATGTTAATTGTTGATTGTTGATCTCAGAATTATATATTGCAGTTGTCAGTAGTCGTACCGTCACAAGAAAACTCGTTTTGTCAACTGTGAACTGCCCGGTATCTGTCATGGTGCCGAAAACATCTCGTACTGCGCATGCTTACGCGCAATTTTAAATCCCAGAAACTGCCCCGTGTAAAACAGAAAATAAAATGGTTCGAGATTTAGCACAGTAATTATTTTACATGAAGAAACTGCACAATGTTGCCTAAGATCGTGTACTATTTTCTGGCCGATGTAATACGAGCTTAATTGAAAAATTCTGTACAATAACAATATAACTTATATGGTTCCAAATTAAACATGAATTCATTCATTAACGTTTCGATTGCCTTAACTGAGTGGGCACAGTACCCGCTACAGATGTACAGAGGTCAACTGATTCAAACTTTGAAATAAAGCATACAATACAAATTTGTATTGCGGTGCTGAGAGGAAGACATGTTCGTTGCACTGAGAAAAACCGTGACCCTAGACTGAGCATTGTCTAAGCGCAAAAATGTCCTTTTGTACGTATTGATTAAAAGATTTGTTATACCTTGAGTTACAAAGACGGCAATCCTAATGAACCTTGCTTGTTTAACTCTAAAAGACTGTGACTAAAAAATCCCTCTGCAAGCGGTGTTGTTTTAAAATACGAGTACTTAAAAACAAAAAAATAACATAATATATGCATAGATAGTAATATATATATACTGTTTAATAATCTATTTTCCATAATTTATAAAAATAATGATATAATCAATGCCTATTATAGCAAAATACGATTTCATTATCGTGTCTTGTATTCTATTAAGATTCTTTTTTTGAATTATTTTCATAACATTTTTCAACCGAATCGGTCAAACAACGAAACGTCGATTTTTTCGATTTTAGTTTAGCATAATCAGTACGACGTGCAGTTGTCTTTTGCGCATGAGCGATTGAAAAACATTGTTTAAACACATATTTATCAAAATTCACAGCCACCGCATATCCTCTTAAGTATTGATCCGAATTAGAGACCGTCTTATTTAACTTTTTCTTATCAGAACTGCCTTAAACTATGAATTAAAACAAAATATGGCGTCTTTTTTCTTCACATCATCGAATGGTTTTCATAAAATTTTCAATTAAACCCCTTTTTTCTTTGCTTAGAATTTTCGAGAAAGAAACATGACTGTTTACTGCTTTTATTATTTCTTACTAGTTGACTTACGGAATATTGAAAAAAACGTCTTTGTAAATTTTATAAAAATTTCTCGTTTCTATGACTGTTTTAAATTTCATTAAGTTTTTTTTATGCCTATCCTTTGGCTGGTACACGTCTTTGTAACACAATACGTTTATTGGTTATAACGTCAATCAGTCCGGTTTCGCATTCAATTGATTGAAAAAATATTAAGTGAAAATGACATATCTTTTAATGGGTTAGTACAATTATGCGTCCAATCACCTAACTGAAAATAAATATGAGCACATAGACTGCTCCAAGTAAGACAGCACTAAGTTGTAAAATATAGTTTTGCAGAAAAGCAAATTGAAAGTTTGTTTTTTTTTTCCATATTCTTGGGTCAGGATTCATAAGTTTTTAAAAATTGTAATAATATATTATTGGTCTACACTTTCTTAGTAATCTAGTACTTTATTAGAATTCCTACTATTTTATAGTGTTTTGGGACATAGTGCTGTTTTCTTCGGAATTCGTAAATTCAGCTATGTGTAGTATGTTGATTTACTTTTCTATTCCAGGGAAAATCAAATTAATTATCAAACTTTCAATGAGCTATTTTATTTTTAAAAATGAAAAAGATATCAATTATTAACATAAAAACCACCCAAATTTATGATATTTTCGAAAATCCTAATAAATAAAACTATTCAAGGCGGGTTTCTTGTGTGTTTACGCACATTTTTATCTGTTGGTGTCATTTTTCTTTTCCGAACAGAAGATATACGTATTACGGAACCCACAATATCAAATGAATCTTCTGAACTTAATAAAATAAATCATTAATAAAACCGACATATAAATTTTTCATGTTACTAAGTATGTATCTACAATTGACTATCGATGCAATACACAGTGATAGGAATTCCATCGTACAACTGTTATATCAGTAGCATCGTAGAACATTCCCGTTTCCTCATTAAGATACATCATTATTATTTTGGCTGTTCTACTTGATATACCCATTTTTAACACACCACCATGTACGTATATCTCTCTTTTCTCAATCGAAACACAATACACTAATTACTCGAGACAAGTTTGTAAAACTGAAGCAAACTTAGCAAACCAACCAGCAATTCAACCTGTCAAATTTCAAATAATAAAGTTTTATCGACATTATTATTTATCGATCGAAGAAGAAAGTAAGTCTGACTTACAACCATAGACGAAAAATATTTCCCGGAGAGTAAGTAAGTAAATCAACTTACTTCTTTATTCCATGAAAAAAAAATGATTTTGGACATAAAACTATTTTTTATATTATTATTAACCAAGTTAAAAGAGATAGAATAATAAAAGTCTTCTTGGAAGGAAGACAATGATTTATAACCTTCAGAAATGGAAGTAAGCCAAAAACTTCAATTTCGGAGTTACTGCGTTCTTCCTTGGAGCAGTCGATATAATACTTAACATTATTTTTCTTGAATTGATTGTATTATGAAATAACTATGGCATAACTTTATAATCTGTTGGACTGTCAATTTAGTACTCGATTAGATTATATTTAAAAAAAATCTTAAATACGTTTTCTCTGCCTACCACTCCGTGAAAATGGCGTGATGGTGGCAGTAGGAGAAAATGTAAAATTTCATAGTAATTTAATGTTGTTCTCGGTTCTAATTTAACATTTTTGTTTGTATTAAATTTTACCTATCTGTTAGTCAGATCATTGGTATTTTTTCAGCCAATTTGAGTAGGTAAACATCTCGCCACTTAACCTTTCATAAACATATATGAGTTTACCTTATGAGCGTAGGAAAGCTTAGATGCTGCACGGTCTAAATGTACCTATATAAAAAGTGGTGTATTTTTTGCAAGTATATTAGGACATATAAATATTTACAATTAAAACCTGTATTTATGAATTTTCGTATGTTTGTACTCACACATTCTTAAGCGTGTTTTTAATATCGTATTTAAAATACATGTAAAGGATCGAACAATTACGAAAGTGTTGAGATAAATAATGTTCTCGCCTAATTTACATACAAATACGTGTGGTGATTATTTTTTATGTTTAATTTGTAAGAGAAAAACAGGTATTAGAATAATTAATTTCGAAAAATGGTTTTGATATGCCGAATCCAAAACCACGTTGGTGTATTAGAGCTAATAAACATTAAAGAGAATCTCGTTAATTATTCATTCGGATGAGTTCACTCGCGTTAAATATTTTTTTCTTCTCGTGGTACCGTATACAATAATAGTGTAATAATTAATAACATTGCATACAGAAACATATGTTCCCACGCGCACCACAATTCGCTGCCAGTACTCGGCAATCTGCGGTTCCGTTCACTCCTTAGAAGCTTTGTACGCCATCGCCAGTTTAGTATCGCATCAACTTCCGAAGCGGTTGCCATTTTTACCGCCATTCTTCCTGTCCCGTCGAACATGACAAGCTTAGCGAATTAGTAACTAACAGTTAGTGCCGTACTCGAACTGAATTTTTATGCTTGTGAAGTTTTGTGTTGAGTTGGTGCGTCGAAATTGCAATCGAAACGATGAGTGGGGGTATATGTGAAACGCATACCCCGCAACAAGCGCAGAGATTGACTTTTCCTGCCAGAGTGGAAAAACTCACGGAAAGGATATATTTCCGCGCCCTGGATCAGTATGAGAAAATTTTGGATCTGCGACGAACTAAGAAGAGTACAAATGTAAGAAATTTTGTTCCTACAATAAATATGTGTTTTGCTGCTAAACCACATTCTTATATCGCTATTTAACCATTTCGAAAACCGGCCAGTTTCCTTTTTTTTATATGTGCATTTTTATATGATTATAATAATTAAAAACATTGTTTAAAAAAAACTCTTCATGTTCAACGTGGTACATACTCATATAAACTGTCTTAATTTATATCTCAGTGGTAGCTCCGGATTATATCATATTAAATTAAATTATTTTAATTCTAAATTAATCGTTGCGACTTTTGAACTCATTTTTGTTTTTAAATTCTTATTTAATTTAAATATTTGCTGAACACGACTGGTTTTATTTATCTACCTACATGCTACATGCTTAGTCTGCTAAACTTGTTTTTAAAATCCTGTTAAAAATCTACCTAAATAAATCATAAATACCTTAAAATTTGACAAATTGTTTTTAAACGTAACGTTGTAAAACATAACGTTTTTTAATTATTCCCTTTCCACGCCTAATGGTGCATGGGGCATTGCATTGGCACTCCAATCGCAGCGTATCTTGACCATTTTTATAACGTAAAGGCTAGGCGATCAGTCTTATATTTCAGGTGCCAGACCAGGGACTATGAAATATTTTAGCGTAAAAACATTTGAATACATTTTAACATCGCCTTGTAACTTTAACAAACGCGCTGACCATTAGACGATAAGGCGTCTTCATCTTTTACTACTCCAAGCCGATGTTTACAAGTTCTTGAGTTTTATAAATTCACAATTAGGTATTCAATATATTTTTTATTATATGCTTTGATTGTATTATAATACTTAACTATGTATGTGTTGAGTTTATTAATACATTTATAAGTGAAATAACACTTCCTGAGAATGTCCTTGTTAATACTGGAAACTTGATCTAGTGTTCAATCAAAAACTACGGTAGTAACAAATGTCGACTTTTGATATTATGTTCTAGATTATAACTACGTATTTTAAGTATCGCCAATACTTGAAATAGTCGACAATGAATTGTTTTCTGTGATCTGAAATTTATGTTAATTTTAGTGCAAACATGTTGCAATATGTTAGAATTGCAACAGAAAAAAACATTGTATTTAAATTTTTACAATGGATTTTTTAAATAAAAACTTGTAATATATGGTATGTATAATATGATATCTAAAAAAATGGCTGCTTTTTTATTTTGTAATCAAGAGGAAAAAAGTATTTGGCAAGGAGTGTAATTAAGTGGTCTTCTCACACACTTCATTAGTATATTTTTGAAGTGCATATGCATTCACCATTCTATCTATCTTTAAATTTCCACATCTCTAAATTTTTTGTCAGTTATTTACGTATAAATATAACTTCTAAACCATACGTTGCGTCGTATGAATGAATTTCAAACTCCACCTGTTGATTTTATTGTGAAATAAAGAGCTGAAACCTTTTTATGTTAGATTGTCTAGATGTCCTGTACTTGTCTACAATGATTTAAATATACTAAAAACAGACTCGCTTCGTCAGATCGATAAATTATATTAAACATACAGAGATAGATACCTTTTTTAAGAAGGGAATAATTCTGGATGTGCAGTAGAGTGGGCCGATTATGTATGAAGTTTTTTATTTTTTAGACATCAAAGTGAAAGAAGTCTAAAAAGTTGCATTTTGAATCACATTGAGCGTAAAAATTATTTTAAAAAGTATTCCATACTACTTTTGGCCCCTTTTGGAGTTTTGAAGTTTTTCACCGTCTGAACATTTTGTTTATTATCTATATTGATAAAATTGTTTTTTGTTGGTAAAAATACAACTTAATCACATTACGAATACGTTTTAAAACTATCGATTTTTTTAAATATATTTTTCGCATTCCGAGTAATCCAAAAGGCAATTTTTTAGACCACTTTCATTTCAAAATTCGGAAAAAATATCAGCCCACCCTAATTGTGTACGCATTTACAGGGTGTTAGCGGTTATTAATGTGAATTCGGCTTGTTCAAGTAATTAACAAATTTAATCAATTATCTATTCCATCTATTACTTTTTTGGCGTATGAGTGTTGAAACCCTTATTTTAAAAGTACATTTACGTATCAACAACCAAAAAATTCAACAAATTAAAAAAATAGATCCAACAGACGTATCACGCAATTTTCGGTAGATACTCATTGTTTGTTTACAAATACTTTGAGTTATTAAATTTTATCCAACTTTACTCCATTAATAATAATATAGTACCCATACTAATGCGCATTCGCCGTATCTGTAACTTCTATGTTAACCGTAATAATTACGCCTAAATTTCGTAGCATTTAATACGAATTCTAATAAATCTAGTTTTATTGGAAAATAAAATAAAACACCAAATGATATCACTATTTTTTAATAATATTTCAAAAAAATACATAACAAACGCGTAACATTGTCTTTTTTTCTTAGTTGGGCAGTATGGTTAATGATAAATCACCTGCAGACTAATTAATAAACTAGGTGAACCGTTTGTATATTCTTGCACTATGAAAAATGTATCATGCAACGATTGTTGATACGAGTATATACGTATGTATATATTACTTATCTTAGCCCTTGACATAGTAACAATAGTATAAAATAATTCTTCACGGTTTATCTATCGATGTTAAAGCTAAGAGTTAATTGTACAGGTAGGTAATTTTATATGCAATATCTACCTCTAGTATATCGTGTAACCTTCCCACAGTTGAGGCCAAATCGCATATCACATTTCGTTCGAAATGTGCAAATTTTATGCGATAAATACATAGCCTCGAATTATTATAATGGCATTAACGAGTGTTATATAATTTTCATGCCAAAAATAACCCGTAAACAATGAAGAACGAATAAACGGCGAAAAAAGTTTGGACGTGTAGAAAAATAGACAACGAGCGGTTAAAAATATTTTTGATGGTAAAGTTGAGGGATACAGAAAATCAAGAAGACTGAAAAAGACATGGCGAGACCAAATTGAACTTATTTTCTTAGTGCCCTGTCAGCTGTCAGCTGTCAGGTGTCCCCAGAGCTGGAAATCACTCTGGCGAAGGTCTCTCTGTCCTGTTGCTCTGTGAGGAGAGGAGAGAATATGGAATACTTTGGTGTTGAGCTGCGCCCTTCCGAGACAAGATTTAGCGTACTATGTACTCCTTCCGAGCGGAACGCACACGTTCTTTTGTTTTGTCCTCCCCTTACGGGGGTGGTATTCGGATCTTCTGCCTCTGACCACCCAGGGAGTCCTTGTTTATCCAACGTCGTTCTTTTAATGTAAATATCCGTGTTTTTACTTATGTTTTGTATAAGTTATGTTTGTTATGTTACTATAGTTTTTAAGAAAATGTTTTTGTATATTTGGATACGTTTATTTGTGTCAATTATTTGTTAACATATTTTTTTTGAATAAAAAAAAAAACAGAGGCATTGAGGGGATCCTGAGGGGGGGGGACGTGTTGGCCTCTGTTTATACGTCTTCCTCCCCCCTCCTTAATCTGCATAGAGTTTGTATTCCTTTGGAATATTTATAATAACTTTCCTCTATGCGCAGCTGACAGAGAGTCCCTCAGGACTCTATAACAGCTGCGGTTGGATGTAGGCTTAAGGGTCTCCCCTCAATGTCCTGTTGCCCGGAAAATCTGCTTCACAGTCCTGCAAAATTTGTTTGTGCACTTAACCTCTATTTTTTTTTATTTAGGTATACCCTTATAGAATGTACATCATTGCTAATTTATTCGTGTTTTGTTCATTAAACTTTATCGGTTTTGTTTTTATTTACAATTATTATAGGTACTATGATAACATTGTCAATTCAAATTAAATTTAAAAAAAATATTATTTCATAAATACATATGTTCAATCATTTCATTTAGAATACCATTGTAAGTAACCAAAAATATAAGTGTTTTATACTTGTATCGAATCGTAATGTAGGTAATAAAATGTATTGTGTTATTGATAATCTTATCGGCATTTCAATAATTTCAAGACCGTAACAAACAGAAACGTGAATAGTAAAATTGTTATTCCGTGTTTAGCACATAAACTCACTATCGATGAAAAATGTACACTAAGCATGTTTGCGAAATCATTGTCGAAATATATAGTGCTAAGAAATCAACCAAAATGACACCTACCAGGCATTCATTCGGTTGAATAAGCTTGGTCTACTTCGATTGTTCACAAGGATTGTTAATATTAGTAGGCTCTCGCAGTATAAAATGGCTAACAAAAAGCAGATAATGGCCGATTTCACACAGGCCACGGTCGTAAAAATTCACACCAACGACTCTGTAACATTAGGGTGGACTGATTTTTATTATATTTTTAGTGGCTACTTTTAGGTTGAAGTCCTAGTGACGTGTAGATTTGTAAGACCGTGGCGGGTTCCGTGGTGAAGTGGTCAAGACGCTTGACTTACGCATAGAAGGTTCCGGGTTCGATTCCACAAAAATTTAAAATGTGATTTTTCTCAAGCCTGGGTGCTCTGTGATGTAATTCACCACTGTAATTAGGCCTCCTGGCCTGTTGTGGTGCAAAAAAAAATGTTTAAAAAAAATATTTAAAAAATGTAAAAAAGACCGGTGTGCAATTGTATACATATTCGAAGTTATACTCACACTATGCACGCACAGAAACAGAAAATAAATAAGTTTATATCAGAAATGGAATGGATTGATTCGTATGAGAATCCACTGTCTAAAAATGACAAAGTGGTCTGTTTTCCAATTATTAGTAACATTGTATTTATGCGCACGGAGAATCTAAATAAAAACCTCTCAATAAACTACCTAGAATGTTAACTTTACTACATCGTTCTCTACAAAGATGTGTACGTTCAAAATATTGTAGCGTAATTAATTTCTCTTTCATTATAAATATTCTACGACCTTTGTAACTCATGCATGTACTCTCCATGAAAATAAATTAAAAAAATTATCCATTTTTATAATTATTTTTACCCATTTATTTGGCTTCTGACAAGACCATCAGAACCATTTTATCATTATACATCACATTGTTATTGTCTATTAGTGTCTAAAAAGTAAAATACATAAAAATATTTATTTGCGTCATTCTACTGAATATTAAATTTTTCGTGATTATCAAAAAATTGTCTCAAAATATAGGCGCCAGGATCATGTGTTGTTGACCTCCGATGTTTCGAAGATGATTTTTGGTGACATAAACATGCATAAACATCATTTGTGGTTGTGTAATAATAACATATGTAATATACTAATTTTAATATGTTATTTACACGGGGTCAAGATGTGTTTATTGTTTATACAGTGGCAGAAAAACTCTCAAGAAATAAGAATTTCATCATCATTATTCCCTTCTCGCACTGAGTTGTGCATAGGTAACTTAAACGGTACTGCAATCCCAACGTAGCGATAATTCGTCATATCAATGAATTTAAGGTGATCAACCTTAAACTTCAGGCGTCAGTTCTACTAAATATCTCAGCAAAAAACTACCTAAAACCACACGGGAAAAATATTTTTATCGTATTATTTATTTTTTGTACCATAGACATATTAAGTGAATATTTCACGTCCACCTTGCTGGGAATCGAACCCGAGACATATTAGACATCTCGAAGCGGACACATCTTCGTTCGATTTCCCATACATAACTGGTACCTAGATAATATTGTGTTTTATCAAGAACCTTGTAAATCTACTCTGTGTACTATTTATTTTAATTACCATTTTTTCATCGCGCGGTTACATTTTCACGCGTAATGTTATTAAAATTACTGTACTTTAAAAGGAAAGGGTAGGATGCCAATTATATTAAATGCTTGGTTTTTTAATATCGTATATAATAACATAAATATTTAAACCAAAATCATGTATCTACATCCTTTTACACGAAAAAGCCCGTTTCAAAATTCACGTTTTACCGCTGCTAATTAATTACTCGTTCGTCATTACCTATGGTCTTGTGAAGATATTTATTATAATTATTTTTAATTAATAAAGATATGTTATGTATAAAATAAACTTTTTAATGGCTTATTTTAATCTAATCCGTGTAGAGTTATAAACGTTTGCATAATAACGTGTTGTTGCTAGTGGTTTCATTGCAACAGTATATTGTTATCAATCAAAATTAATAAGAAAATTCAACCTAACGAAAACGTTCTCCATCATTAAGTTATCTCTATGACTTTCCCCTACGACTGAGATTACGTAATACCTTCTAACTACTGTAAAGCTACTACAGTATTAGTCCCTTGAAGAAATATATTTTTATGTGAATGGCATTGTTTAATAAATAAAGCTCGACTTTTAAGAAGATTTTCTTGTTTGTTTTAAGATCGATCTAGACTAACACTTATGATCGTATCTTTATTAATCAGATCATTTCAAACTCCGACTCAAAATAATAATTTTAATATAACCATTTTTGGTATAGTAAAATAACAATACATGACGATATTAAATTTGTATATAAACTTTACAAATACAACTAAACTATCTTTATATCTGCAACATATGGGATTGCCCAGAACTGTTATCTCTCATCAACTTCAGGGTACCTGGAAGAATTACTAGACATCTACCACCGTTTTAGAGCAATAATTCACGGACAGTGTATACTTGTAATGCTGTATTAAATAGACTCCAGGAACTCGGCAATAGTTATTCCCACGTATCGGATATATTAAGTGTAGGATATTGTTCTGATGATCAAACCTGTTGAACTTTTTCAAATATGGTGAATGGTAATTAAACCTTTAGTACCTATAATTGTTATATAAAACAGTAGTTTATGATTTTTTGTTGTATTCATTCTTTAAAATATTTTATTATTTAATTTCATTTTTACATTTATTTTTAATTGTTTTAAACTTCTACTGAATACTGAATGTGTTATATAATTTGTAGGTTTCATTTTTGTTTCTAAATGTTGAGTATAAAGTAATGAACGTTTAAAAAAAATAAAAATAACCAAAGTTTTGTAAAACGCAATTTTGCCGTATATGTTAATAAAATAAAATAAATTATTTAATATTGTACAAATTTATGAATCGGGATTATTTAATATAAAGCATAACACCATTTTCGTCGGAATTAATTAGCTATCAATACGAAAAAATCATGAACAACTATGAACAACGAGAACGAATATTAGAACCTTTGGTTTCTAAGTTTTCAAAACAATATTACACATTATATTTTCAAACACAAAATTTACATATTTTAAATAAATCTAAAAATGCCATAGATTTCCAAATTCATTTCTTCGTATCTGTTAAGATTTTTAAAAACCATGTAATTTTTGAAAACCTATTTTATTTTTAATTAATTGTTTCCTCACTCTACGATCTATAGAAAAACGTCCAACCTAGATAAACCACACAGGTTTTAAAAATTATTGTCATTTCCAACTTCCGACTTATTTAAGATGTGAAATTGCATTTTTCAAACCTTAGATCTCCGCTATGTATTTCTAAACTTACTAAGTATAGTGTTAAACCGCCTTTTTTAATCATCGGGTTATCGTTATTATGAAAATAATTGCGTCCGCATTACTCCGGAAGTATGAATTATTGACCACATGGTCCACGTGTATTCACGTCACTTATTATGTTTTAACCAGAAATTCGCGTAAAAAGCTAAGCGCGCAATTGCGCTATAATGATGTAAGACCCGACAGATATTTATGATGATCAATAAATTTAATGTCGCACACTCATTTCAATGAATATTCATGATAATTATCTGACGTTTCCTTTCAAATCGGAAGGTGTGTACAATATACAGTATTATGTTACTAAATTATGAATCAATATAATCTTACTCATCGATCGTTATCCTCACGGTTAAAACTTTATTAGATTGTAATATTAGACGAGCGTTTTATCATCGTCTTTTTTCATTTCACAAGCATAATGCATGCACAAAAGTCTTTTTAACCTTTCCCTTACTGTACTAAAAAAATCGCGCGTTCCGGTGCTCTGTACTCAATACACAAACCATAATGAGGGATTTAAAATCCGAAAAATATAACATTCATAGGCAATTGCATCAATCAACTATATTTGAAGTCAAAAGTGATAACATGGGAAATATATATATAAGCTATAAACATGAAAAAAACATTTGCTAACGTTCATAAGGAAGCAACTAAGAGCAACTAGCGTTTTGTGGCAATGGTACAGGCTGGCTTGCGTCACCCGCGAAATTGTCTCTCTCGCTCGCGAATATATCTTTAGCGTCGAGAGGGAGATGTAAGGAGTGTTTGAGACAGTCGCATATTCGGTACTCTTTAACTTCATCGCCGCGACAATGCGACACACCGATATTCTTTTTATTGTGTAGGTGAGAAAAGGGTAGGTATAGGTTTCTGATAAAATTCTTTTTTTGTGCCTAATAAGTATTTATTAAATTTACAGATGTAAAAGTTAGATGCAATGTGAACTGATTCTTCACATCACCGGGAAGGGAGAGTTAAAGTATTATAAACCGGAATCTGTTGACAATGGTGACATTTTTATTTGCCCCATTTAATAAATTGCTTTAACTAGTTACTTTAAAACTCAAAACAGTAAATAACAACGTTATCTCTTTTCCTATCAAGAATTATTTATACTTTCGAAGGATAATAATCAATAAAAGGCAGTAGATCGTAAGAGACCACGCAGAGCGCAGAAATCGATATGAATTTTGCAAATTTGCCATGATGCTAAGATTCTTTTATGTGACTTAATGAACAAACAAAAACATGAAAATATAATCATAATTTCCCTAGCATAGGGCAATACATCGGGACCTTAATTGCACCGTGTCTATATCATTTTTGTTACGTGTAAGGTAAGATGATCAGCCTAACACTTTAGGTGTCAGTCCAGGAACAATTGAACGTTGCAGCGTAGAACCACCTTTGAAACCAATATTTCAGTTTGCTCTGCCAGGAAGTAGGCGAATGCTCCAACAACCACACAACAATGCAGGCTTATCTCCACTAGATTTCCTTTTCCGGGATTTTTGTCTGAGAATAGCCACCGGGTCGAAAACACTCGTCTATGGCTCTGATTCTATTTTACACAGAAATGCACTCTTATCCGCCCGAACACAGACAAAAATTCAAAGTGACGTAAAACTAAATCAACGTTTTTTTTTAGTATTTACTTACTGCATTTTATATTTGCTGACGATAGTACGTATGCATAAAAAATAATTTATTAAGAAAGATTATTAATCAATTAAATAACGACATTCTTGTTGTATCTCATTATGTTGACATCATACGAGCTGCATTTAAATTATGTACCTATTTGTATGTCGCAGTGTTGCACAAACGCCTTGA